>NC_056741.1:459755879-459858379 GCF_019279795.1 Protopterus annectens | reverse complement strand
AATCACAGCCCTTAAGGCGAAATAACATACCTAACACACTAGTAATAGGTGACTCTATAGTCAGAAACACTGATGTCCCACTCACTAGGCTGGACAAGCAGAAGGTTACTGTTAGCTGTCTGTCGGGAGCCAGAATCCACCACATAACACAAGCACTCAGGTCACTCCAGAACAAGTATAAATACGACTGTCATTGTTCATGTTGGTGTGAATGACCTGAGACATACCTCCCTGGACTACATGAAAAGAGACTGGAATAGCTCTCTGATCATGTAGCCCAGGCTGGTATGACCCTGACCCTGAGTAGCATCCTGCCCTCACCAAGAATGATACCTCAGTATAAAGAAAAAAATGATCAATTTCAACAAATTGGCTAAGCTTCTGGTGTCATTCAAAGGGGATCCAGTGTCTGTCAGCCTGAGATGACATGCTCGACAAGCCATGTTGCTTCGCAAGAGATGGCTTGCACTTGTCACCCCGTGGATTTTGAATACTAGCCAAGGCTCTTGCTGCCCCATAGTGCCTTTTTTAGGCAAGGCTCAAAGGTCAAACCCACCTCCGTAAACAGCACAATTAACAAAAAAACTGAGGATTATGCTACTCAATGCCAGAAGTTTGAATCTAAAAATGCAAGTGCTCGAAGCACTCCTCAGTATGGAGAACGTCAACATCTGTGCAGTAACTGAAATCTGGTTCAAGGCTCTAGAGAACACCCCAGCACTACCAGGCTACAACTCATACCACATGTTTCAGCCACAGAACATAGACCGAAACACAAAAGGCGGGGGTGTATCCATATTCATTAAGGATACCCACACCTCCAGGTTAGTGGCGCAGCATAATACCTCTGAGATCATCCATGTGCAACTAACATCGGGCAAATCTGCAATGCAAATTGTGGCTTGCTACAGATCACCCTCCATGACCCAGGACCACCACTCCACCTTTCTGGAGACACTGGAAAACATGAAGGTCCTACTGAACACCCCGATATTGGGCGATTTCAATTACCCTACCGTTCACTGGCAAAACTACTTGAGTACAAACTCCCAGACCCAGCGCTTCCTGGAATTCATCAACTCAAACACCCTGGATCAGTTGGTAAACTCCCCTACCAGAGGTGAAAACATATTGGACCTGGTCATCGCCAACATGGGCGACAGGTATTCCACACCAGAGGTCAACCCGTCACTGGTTAGATCAGACCATAAACTAATCACTCTGGATGTCTACAACCCCCCACCACCCCCAACTAAGGAACTCACAGTCAAAAACTTTTCTAAAGCAAACTTCACCTTACTTAAGACAGAGGTGGTAAGTTTCACAGCCCCCACACTAAAGGATAATGCTGCCCAAGATGCAGAAACCTTTACAAATGCACTTACAAGGATGCATGGATCATGCCATCCCTAGCAAAATCAAGACCCACTCCTCTAAGAGAAGGAAACCAGTTTAGTGGACCCCTGCCATAAACAGGCTATACAATAGAAGGAGGAAACTAGTTCAGAAAAAAAGCAAATCCCAAGAAGGAAAGACATCCCTGATCAGTATCAGTAAGAAACTAAGGTCTCTAATGAAATCACCCAATGCTAACTTCAAAAGGAAAATAGCCAAGGATTCAAAAGATAACCACAAAGCCTTCTTTAGCTATGTTAAGAATCTAATTGGAACTCACAGATATGCACTGAACTAGTGCAAAATAGCACCAAATATACTGAACCTACTGATATTGCCAACATCCTGGCAGATAGATTCAGTGCAAACTTCATCCCCCTCTCACCCCCAAAAGGGCCCACAACAATACCAGAAAAGTGTAGTGTCTCAAAAATCACAGACATACAGGTGAAAACAGCCCTTTCTAAAGCCAAAAACACAGTGTCAATGGGACCAGATGGTGTCCCAGGCTGCGTCTTGCATGAACTAAAGAATGAACTAACCCCCCACCTAAACACGCTGTTCAACCTCAAAGTCCACAGGCTACGTGCCCATAGAATGGCGCACAGTAACAGTTATTCCTCTCCACAAAGGAGGGGCCACAACTAACCCTGGTAACTATCACCCCATAAGCCTGACTAGCCTGTTCTTCAAGGCTATGGAGCACATCATCCTGGAACTCATTAACAAAGACATTGGGAACCTCCAAGCACTTGACCTGACCCAGTTTGGCTTTGTTAAGGGCAGATCATGTCTACTAAACCTGGATGACTTCTTCAAGACAGTCACCAAGGCTATAGATGATGGAAAGGTGATTCACACAGCCTACCTTGACCTCGCCAAGGCTTTTGACACCATTCCCCACTCGGGTATTACAGAAAAACTCACCAGCCTGAACATAAACCCCTACATCACGAGATGGGCTGCAAACTGGCTTACAGACAGAACTCACACAGTAAGAATAGCGGGCTCCAGGTCCGACTCTAAACCAGTCACAAGTGGTGTCCCGCAAGGCTCAGTCCTGGGGCCCCTACTGTTTGGCATATATTTCTCAGAAGTACAGGCAAAGACAGGACTATGGCTAACCAAATTCTCCGATGACTGCAAACTGGGGGCCATAATTGACTCTCAGGCTGACACGGACATCCTCCAAAAGGGCCTTACTGAGATGGACACCTGGTGTCAAAGTCATGGCCTCAAGCTAAATGCCAAAAATTGCATAGTCATCCAGTTTGGGAAAAACAAAACACCCATGAATTACCATATAGGTGTCAGCCCCCTTAATACAGAAGAGGTAATAAGAGATCTGGGGACCCAGGTAGATAGTAATCTCTCATTTGACAATCATATTGCCAAAGTAGTTAGGAAATCCTTCTATGTGACCCATCTAATTACTAAAGGGTTTGCATCTAGAAATAAAGAGGTTATAGTACCCTTCTACTCGTCACTCATTAGACCCATCATAGAGTACAATGCCCCATTTGGGATGTACCTCACAAGACACTTCCAACAGCTGGAATGACCACAAAAGTACCTCACCAAGAGGATTACTGGCCTCAAACGCATGTCCTATGCAGCCCAACTGAAAAAACTCTGGCTGTACTCAGTGGCATAAGGCTTACTCAGAGGTGATCTCTGCCTGACTTACAAAGCCATGTCCAACTCAGAATTGATGGACATGCTCCACCTAAAGAAATCTAAGTCACTGCGTGCCACGCACTCTAGTGAGCAAAACCTCGCCACAACAATAAATAGAACATGCTGGAGGGATATATTCCTGTCACAGAGACTCCCCATGCTTTGGGACAAAATTCCAAACTACATTAGGCAGAGCCCCTCACTAAGACTCTTCAAGAGAAACCTTGACGAGTGGATGGGTAACAGAAAATACTCCCCTGGGATCACTTCATTGGCTCTGCTTGACAGAGGATCAGTTAATTAATCAATGGAGCGGCAAAAGCCAACACACTCTGGCTAGGCTTATAAATGCCCTCAGGCAGATAGCCTAGTACCTACCTATGAACCTATGAACCTAAACCTCAAAGGCCTCCAAACCATAACACAGGCACAAAGTACATTCAGCATATTAAGTCTACTTCATTACATAGCAGAAGGGTTTCCAAAGTCACCGATGCTGAGTCTGAAAGGCAGGCATCAACCCAATCAAATATTTTTGTTATAGGTGACTCCATTATAAGAAATACAGGTGTGCCTCTTACCAGGCTGAGCAAGGAAAGAGTGACGGTTAGTTGCTTGTATGGTACCAGGATCCATCAGATCATGCATGCACTCAAGTCCTTCAGCAACAGGTACAAATATGACTCTGACATAATGCCGGTATCCATGATTTGAGGTGTACCTCCCTGGATTATATGAAGAGAGACATGATGGAGTTCCCAGAATATGTGTCCAAGACAGGTGAGAGCCTAGCACTGAGCAATATTCTACCTTCTCCAAGGATGATGCCACAAAATGAGCAAAACATAATTGACTTCAATAAATGGTTTAGTTTTCGGTGTCTGCCAAAGGGGGTCCAATACTTGTAAACCTGGGAGGATATGATAGATAGACCATGCTGATTTGCCAGGTGTGGCCTGAATCTGGCCCTTTTAGGGTTTCAATTATTAGCAAAGACATTGTCCACCTCCATAGTACCTTTTTTAGGCAATGTCATCCTGATAAACCTACCAACACAATGAAACTAGGAAAGGAAAATAAGAAGGTTTTATTGATCAATGCTAGGAGCCTGAACAAAAAACTCCACTCCCTACAAGCCCTTCTCCTCCTGGAAGGCACTGACATCTGTGTAGTGACTGAGACATAATTTAAAATAGTGGAGAGCACTCCAATTGTGCAGGGCAATAATGTCTTCCACACCTTTAGAGCAGCTACTGTACAGGAGGGGAAAAAGGTGGAGGTATATCAATCTACATCCAGAAAAGACTCTTATCAAGGCTGTTAAAGAACCATGTTTCACCAGAGCTTCTTCATGTCCAAATAACCATTAGAAAGGCCCCATACCATATATTAGCTAGCTATAGAATTCCCTCTTTGACAAAAGAAAGCCACAATGCCTATATACAGGAACTAGAATCACTCACTATTAAACCCAATACCATTTTTCTAGATGAGCTAAACTATCCAACTATAGATTGGGAAAGTTACACTACCACTAGTGCACAAGCACAAAGACTCGTGGACTTTGTCAATACAAATGCCTCGGGACAATTAGTCAGAGTACCCATTAGGGAGAATAACATCTTGGATCTTGCCTTACTGATATGGGAGCATATTGCACTATCCCCTGCGTATCTTCATCACTTGTTAGGTCTAACCATAAAGCAGTCTCTTTCAAAATAAAACTGAAACCAGAGATCCCTTTCACCCAAGGTACCTTTAGAAATTTCTTTAAAACAAACTATGTACTCCTAGGTGATACATCGGGACGCTTCAAATACCCACCAGACTCCATTAACTCCACTGAATACACATAAAAGTACACCACCGCACTACACCAGCATGTAAACAGCTGCATAAATGCAGTTGTACCCTGTAGGAACAAATGCAGGGCAAACACCAGAAACAAACCCACATGGCGGCATCATAATATCAACAAACTTTATAATAAAAGGACAATAATTTTGACCAAAGTAAGAGTAATTCCCAGGATGTTAGTTCCCCTGTCACTTAAATAAACAAACAACTCTGGAGCTTAATAAAATCCACTAAAGCCAGATTTGAGGCTAAAATAGCTACCCAAGCCAAAGACAATCACAAGTTCACAAGGCATGTTTTAGTTGTGTTAATAATCTCAAAAGCATAATGCATGCAATGTACTGAGATGATTGTGAATGATATTACCTACAATGAGGCTGAAGATATCGTGAACCTACTAGCTGATTAATTTAGTTATAACTTTACCCCTCTCTCTCCTCTGTTTGTCCCTCAGGGTAGACCTGAAACTGGCTTGCCTCTAGCTATCACATAAGACCATGTCCTAAAAGTGCTCAAATGCTAAAAATACTGCATTGATAGGTCCTGTCAGTATCCCCTGGATGCATCTTAAATATTATGAAGCATGATTCAACCACACCCATAACAACACTGTTCACTTTCAGTGTCCATACAGGTTTTGTATCAAGTGAATGGAGAACAGCTAAAGTCGATCCCCTGCATAAGGGAGGACCTTCCACAGACCTAGGCATTAACAGACCCATAAGTCTGACCAGCTTCATATGCAAAGCCATAGAAATACTTATCATGAAATTAATTAATCAGGACATAGGGAACCTCCAAACAATGGATGCATTTCAGTTTGGATTCATTAATGGCAGGTCATACTTACTCACCCTGGTGGATGTTTTTGAAAAAGTTACCAAAGGAATGGATAAAGACAAAATGGTACACACCGCATACTTCAAACTGGCCAAAGATTTTGACACAATTCCCCACTGAGGCATAGTAGAAAACCTAAATCAACTGTCAATAAACCCCTATGCCGCTTGCTGGATTCTCAACTGACTCACAGACAGGACTCATATAATCAAAATAGGGAAAGTTACCTCAACAAAGAGACCAGTCACCGGTAGAGTTACCCAGGGTTCAGTACTGGAACCTTTCCTGTTTGATATCTACTCTTCTGAAGTAAAAGCCAATATCAAAGAGCTCTGGGTGACTAAGTTTGAAGATAACTGCAAGTTACAAGCAGTCATTGAATCCCCAAATGACTTAGCTATCCTGCAGGAATGTTGGTCTCAAATAAATAACTTGTGCCAAAATCATTGGTTGAAATTAAATGCCAAAAATGCAAATTTGTATCCTTTGGGAAGTCATCTACCCCATGGAAATACTATATTGACAATGCACCCCTAAGAGTTGACCTAGTTGTTTGGGATTTAGGAACTGATGTGCACAGTGACCTAACCTTTGATCAACATGTGTCTATTATTGTAAGAAATATCTATATTGCACAGCTTATAAACAAAAGAATTGCAACTACATCTAGAGATGTCATTGTCCCCCTTTTACTCAGCTCTCATTAGGCCAGTCATTGAATATAATGTCCTTTTGGCATGTAGCTGTCCAGAGACATGCAACAACTGGAACACCCACAGAGATACCTCACTAAAAGGACACAAGGCCTAAACAACATGTCCTATATGGACTGACTCAAAGCCCTGTCACTATACTCTGTATCCTAAAGAATGCTAAGAGGTGACCTGTGTCTGGCATACAAGGCATCTTCTGACCCATTACTGATGGATTTACTGCATATCAGCAATAGCAAGTCAAATGACATCAGAAATACTCTGTCTAGGGATCTAAACCTCTTCTGCAATGTCAGCAGAATGGTTTGGAGGGACAGGTATGTCTGTTGTGGAACATACTCCCCATCCAAGACAGAAATTGCTACTTTTTGTCATAGAAGGAGAATTGCCTCTGTTATGAAAACATCAGATGAATACTTATAACCTGATCAACCAAAATCCCATAAAAACTAACAATATAATTTAAGAAATTGACCACACACTAATCCCCTATACTTGAGTGAGGTACCTTGAAAGGGTAAAATAATTACATTATCCAACTCAGAATAATTCTTATTAATTCTGCAGTAGAGCATAACATACTTTATGTAATAAAATATTGATTTATAAATCAAAATTCAGAAACCTGTTATGAAGATATTTCCATAGCAAAAAAAAATGCATATTCTGAAATGCCTTTTTGTGAAATATATTCTTTTTAGAAGAGCACCATTTGTGACCTACATAACCTACAAACCTGCTGTCATTTAGTCTTTGAGAAACATCAGAAGTATGCTGCTACAAGTTTATACAGTAACTAGTGCAGTGCAGAACACAACAGCATGCCTGAACAGTCTTGCGCTGAACGTTAAAATGTACAAGTTTGTTTTGTAAATTAGGCAAGGGTTATTAAATATTTCCTATACATTGAAACAAATATCAATCTAAATTGTTTCTCCCAGTATGGCATGTACGCTAGCATTTCCTTTCATTTGGCAGGTGAGCTGGATCTTGTGGTCACTTCTGCCATGACAGTCTTATTTCCTGTTTTTGTTTTTTTAAGGACCTTTTGTTTGTGGCTGGCTTTGTGCTTTCATTAGGATACACAGCTGTTTTCAGCATCATGTTTACTACTAAATTTGGTGTGAGTAAGTTAGGCAATTATGCAACAAACACCACTTCTTTTCATTAACTGATACCTCAGCCATGATACATTGTGCTGTTTCAGCCTTCTTAAGCATCTGCTGCTACCAATACTGTATTCTTCACATATTTTCAAATGCTTTGCGCATTGCAACAGACCAGTTAAAGAGTAACTCAGGCTTATTAGATAAATAGTGCAGAGCATGCAAACATTTGCTCAGTTTACATATTTTTACCCTTTCATCTGGTAGCTTCTATTACTTCCAGTAAGAAGAGTGTCAGCTTAGATCTTACTGTGAACAGTTATAGCAGTTGAGAGCGACTATATGTTAAGTGTGATGATGTGGTACCTTGGACTATCACCTTGCAGTTTGTATATATAGCTAACTGGGATGTAGAGCTGTAAGGGTGGTTGTCTTCTTAGGAAAATAAAAAAAAAAACAATCCAATGGTGTAATGGAGAGTTGAAATATTTTTTGTTTTACTGAGGGAATGTCACATTTTTCACTATTGCAGGACTCACAAAACCAGGTTTCCCACATCTAATAGGGAGGCAAGCTCATTGCTTTTAGACAAATCTGGAATAAATTAAAATGACATTCCATTGCAAAATATGTTAGTTTGAGTAAATCAGTTAACCTATTTACTGCCATTTGTTGTTCTTGTGAACAGGTGCTTCTGTCTGGTGAGTCCATACACAGTCACCAAACTGCAATGCAAATTATTAATCCATCACATTCAGATCATTTCTGACCTGAGCTTAATTTAGCCTTTAAAAACAAAAAACAAGGTTTGGTGTTTGTTTCCTAGAGCAGACATGATTACATTTACATTTGACAGACAGATGTGGGAGCAAGGAAAAGAAAGAGGAAGAGACAGAGGGAGACAGAGACAGATAGACAGACAGAGACAAATATCATTTTCTGCATGTGCCTTTGACATTGACATTACTGAAATGTGTTTCAGACCTCCACACATTGTATGCTTCACACTCCATAAAAATGTCTGTATTAAACAGTTAATGAAATAGATACTGCCAGATGGAGCATTTAATCTAATAGTGATATACATCAGTTTCCTGAAGTGGTAAACAGCTATTGTTAGTTATCTTAGGTATTTGTAGTAGTAAACATTGATTGTTTAGTACCCATGATAAGCCTGATGTTACTGAACTTTCCGTCTAAACATTTTGGAATGGCCTTTGCTGAGCATTCATTCTGAAACACTTCACTCTGGTAACTTTGGAGCATTCAGCATAATGGTCTGGTTCCTCATTTCTGACCCTTTATACGTCAAAGCTGCAAGTGTCCTACTTGAGGTTACCCAATGTTTTTTCTAAGTGAAAAAGCTCAGAAATCACTTGCTTGCCCATGGCAGAGCAAACTTAAGTAATTCCCTGAGACAGCTGTGCACTGTTTTGTGGAGTTTCTCTCTTTCTTAAAATTTTGCAATTGTGGAGTTAGAATATATAGCTCTTGGGGGGAGTGACGGATGTAGGGTTTGTTCCCCTGCAAAAAAATGCTTATTTACTCCATTATGTTATAGTTGGTGGGTGACTTTTGAGGTTTTACAAGTGAGCATTTGAAATGCAAGAGATCAATTTATAATCTGCATTAGCAGAATCCCTGCCCAATAGCCTCAGTGATCATTTTACCTTTTCCATTGCCTGGATCTCCTTGCTGACTTTTGCATAACCCCTAAAATTTAACTTCAGAAACTTGGAGTATTTCTCCCACTTAAATAGAACAAAAAAACTCACCCATTGACCAGACATGACCATACTTCCCACACTCATTTTCACTTGACACCTGCAGTAGACAATGAAACTTTTGGTTTGCAGCATGGGCACTGGAGTGGACATACTGAGGAGTATAGGAGTGCTTGGCCATTTCTGGCTTGCCTATCCTGGGAGAAGGAAGAGACTGTGTCTTGCTACTCTGCCGATAGACAGGTCAAGACCCAATGCTCCCACTTATAGAGCATGAGTCTACATAGCATATACTGTCAGGCAGTGCTAAGCATATATAGCAACCCAGGAAGTATTGTGTGTGTGTGTGTGTGTGTGTGTGTGTGTGTGTGTGGCTACACACACTTTCTGGAGGCTGAGCAATATTGTGGAGCAGAAAGGTGTATATGAGGCGAGAGAGCTCCAGAGGCTGGCTGCCCTGTAGAACCACTAGCTTGCCAACTCTTTACTATCTGACTGGGCTGATTGGGCTTCCCAGCTAGGAACAAATGGGCCATAATCCTCTTGCCTATCCTGAGGTTACCCAGCTCTTGCCTCTGTACAATGACTGTGTTGATTAGATATTGATAGTGGTGCCATCAGACAGGATCCTGTAGAGAAGGGAACGGAAAAAAGATTACAGATTTCTTAAATGACACTGTATATGTCTTTAGCTTTGTTATAGTGCCTAACAAACATGCTGCTTAGTGCACAGAGTGAACACAGGCTAATGCTACACATTGCCTATACCTTGCCCTCAAGAGTATTATGCTTAAAAAGAACAAGACCTGGTGAGTTTCAATGACATCTTATTCTGACTTTCACTGCTTTTGATCAATACAGAATACATTTTCCTCCATGACCAGTCTTCACAAGCAGTGGTATTTTCACATTTTTGAGAAAAGCATAAAATTACTTCCAAACTCAAATATATTCTTTGATTAATCTTTCCTCCTTCTACAGTCATAGTACATCCTTCCATAGCTACTTTGTGTTAATGATAGCTTTTCATCTCATCCTCATTAGTGCACTGTCCAAATCTGAACTCCTTCCATGCTTTCATGTTCAGCTCCCTTCTGTCCTAAATCTTTAGACGAAAAGTTTATTTGTAATATCACTACAAAAGTTAACAACAGTGACTATCCCTCTATTGATTTACTTTTTCCTAAAGCTAATTATGCTGTCACATCACAGTATTCAAAACAACCATCTACAATCGTATGGCACATTGTGTAAATCAGTAAGATATTCTCTCTGATACACTTCATGGGTCTTGAAGCAAACATGATAACGGAGTTGCTACATCAAAACAACAGACACCATCCATGATAAACATAAGCAAGGGCTGTATACATCAGCCTCAGTTATGGATCTGTTCAATTTGTTTGGCATAGACACTAACTTTACCCTTCTTATCAGGCTGAGAGCTCCTTTGTCTTGTTCTTTAACTACTTTTGTGGGACATCACATAGGTTAGATGACTGCTGTCACTTATCTCAAAGCCATGGTTGTTTCTTTACCCCAATGATCTATATATTACATTTCTCTGTCTACATAAATGACACATAGAATCATCATAGTGAGTGTAAGCTCCTTCATTATACTGATGACTGTGTTCAGCTCCTTATGCTGTCTGAAATAACTGCATAAACTTCAGGCCAGTCCTATTGTGAACTCATTATATACCTCATTCAAACCAATAGTGCATCTTTTGTATACTTCCAGTTGACACCACAGCTCCTTGTGGCATCCAGACCCTCTATGGTTCTGGATTCTTTAACTAAGGGACATTTAGAAGGGAAATTTGTATTAACAAAATGGCACAAAGATTGCCAAACCAGAATGTCCTGCAGTAGAGAAATAAATCATCATCGCCACTAATTATTCATATTTTCATATTGTCATATTTATGTCCATATTTTCATAAATGAGATATCTACATGCGATTCAGGGGTATGGAGTGAAATGCCAGTGTGGGAGACATGAAATTTTATAGTCATGATTGAGTGGTATTGTGTAAAATGCCAGTGTGGGAGACATGACATTTTATTGTCAATGTCCACATATGTCACTCTACAGTGAATATACTGCTAGTTGTTTGTTAGTAATTATGAAAATAATATATCCATATGTACTTAATACTTCAAAAAGTAAGTTACTTACAAACTATTGCATGGTATTAAATGAAAAATTAGATGTTGTTGAAGAAAACTGTTAGTGATATTTGCACTGTATGTTTATATTTATAATTATACAATCAAGTATACGTTTTCATTTCTTTAAATATTTCAGTAAAAATGAAACCAGAGATTAATTTCTCTCAGTCATGTGAATAGTTATGTCAAATTAACCAAAATGTTCTAACGACATATGTCTAGGTTGTACAGTTTCCAAGATATGAAAATTTATTTGTGAAAGTTTAGCAAAAACGTAATTCTGGATTTTGTGTGCATTCTAATATAGTATAGGATTTATGGAAAACACTATGATTGCACTGGCTGTTATTGCTGTAAGGAATACTTCTTCCTGATAGCATTATTATTTTAATATCTTTTATTGTTATTTATTGTTCATAAAATATGCGTCTATGTTTGTGCATCAAATATGAATTACTGTGAATGCCATATAATTGAACATTAAATGGCTAAACTTTAAACTACCAAAAATGCTTAACATTGTAAAATAATTCATTAAATGACCAAAGTTGGTCAACAACCATCAAGTACCACAATCTATAAGGTAAGCAAAGGAAGCCTTTGTTTAAATTTACCCTTTTCCCCACTGTAGTGTGATCTTGGAGATGGTATATATAGTTGGGGGGTTGTGGGGAGGTCAACTATGGCCATTCAATGAATTATTTTTCAATGTTAAGCATTTTCAGCAGTTTCAATTTTAAGGTGTTCTCTGTACTTCGTATTTGATGTGCGAACATAGACCTGCAAAATATTTATATTAGTTTATCTTTTGTTTTTAAAGTTGATTTTTTCAGAAAATGCTCTGGAATGCAAGGATGTTTGTAGGCTGCTGGAGATGTGAAAATTCCACATCATATAAGTGTTAATGAGATACCTTGCTATTAATACATATTGTCTTGCTTATTGCTGAAAGTCACAACTTGAACTCCTCTGTAACAGAAACCTATCCTCTGGTAGATTAAACTAGTGTAGTATCTCTGGTTCAGAACACAAATACCCATTGTTCCTAAAGTTAAGCATATTTGAAAGAATATATTTTGCAAATTTCAGGCAAGCAAGATTCATAGGCTGCTCCTAAGCAATACTCCAGTTAAGCCTTTAGAAACCTAACCACTGCAACCCCACTGGGATACCTAACTAATAACCCCCTCTGTCCATAAGGGATGGTGCAGGGTCAGGCTTGTGGTAAATGTATAGTTTCACAGCCACACTTCTCAGTTAGATTTGAAGATAGTAAGATAAATGCTTTGCTTAACAGAAAGTGTGTATTTGTTCTAGAGGTGGAGAATTCTTTGGGCCAACAAGTCTTATTTAAGTTGCAGTATAGGTTTAGGTCCCTTGATCTTGTATTTGTGTTTTTACGATTTTTTTGTGGAATATTTACTAAATCAAGAAAGATTGGTTAATTTACATTTTCTAGATCAGGCATAAATCACCCTGCAGGAGTCCGTAGGAGACAAAGAAGAGAGACAGGGCCTTTAGATGCATTAGATAACATAACAGCTCATACATGTGATTTTTTTTAGCAAGGAACCACTCAGTTTTTCAAGTTGGTTTAGGTGTTTGAACAGATACACCCTAGATGTGGAATGATAACATATTTGAATTAATAAAAAACACAGTTCCAACTGAACACTCGAGTGGTGTAGCTGAAATAGCTATTGAATAGAAGCACCAGTGTGTTGCTTAAAAAAGTTTATTGAGCGTGCGCTTTCATCTTCAGTAACAAGACTTCATCAGAAACATTTACATCCCATACCAGTTTCTGATAAGGTCTTGTTACTGAAGATGAAAGCACGCTCAATAAACTTTTTTAAGCAACACACTGGTGCTTCTATTCAATAGTTATTTCAGCTACACCACTCGAGTGTTCAGTTGGAACTATGTATTTTACGTTTTAGTTTTGGTCTGTTGCAGTTCCTATTTTTTATTGTGAGATATTTGAATTAATACTGACAGTAGATACATGATGGTCAAAAGAGAGTTTATTATCCATGAAGGTGTCCAGGTCTCTAATGACAGCACCAATTTTAACAACAGTGTTCTTTATGGGGTAGGTTTTTGACAGTTCCTGTTTCTCAAAATGTCTGATGCTACATTTTGTGGTATTCAGCTTTAGACCATGAACATGACACAGTGATTTTGTGCAAATTAGGCCCTCTTAGGAGAGCTGATGATGATGATGATGACTCCAAGCTTGTAAGCACACATAAACATTGTCAGGCAGTAGCCTTTAAATGTCAGATTTTATATTACAGAAGTAAATGTGAAATAGACATGCTTTCAAAACACAGCCTTAGGGTGCAACACTTGGAGGATAGTGTGTCATTAACTCCAATATAATTTATTTTATTTAATTATATTTTCATTTGTTAACTGAGGTAAAACACTGATGCAGATGGAGCATTTTTCTGGTTCAGGTGAGAGAGGATAAGAGCAAAAGATGTTCACACAAAATGATAAGTGCTTATTAGATTTAGAGACAGACTTAACCTAATATTAGCTACATTTTCAAGAAGTAAATAGATTCAGTAAGTTACAGTGGTAAGTATAACAGATATTTTGACAACATCATTGCACTATAAACAATATGTAAACAATGACAGAAAGAAAGGAAGAAGGGGGGTGATGAAGGAATGAAGGAGTTGAGAAAGGTGAAAAAGTGGAAAGGGAAGCACAAAGGAGAGGTAAGGCCCTAGGGAGTAGAACTGCAAGAGCATTTAGTACTGAGGGGAAATAAGCTATCAGTCATAGAAGTAACTATAGGACTGACCTATGGGTAGAGTTAGCTCACAGAATTTCTGAGGATCATATTATGCTATTTGGTTGGTGTAAGTAGACTAGGATGGGGGCACTTGTGTGGTGGGTGGGGGGGAAGGAGCTTGCCTTAGGGCACCAGCAGAACCTAAGGAGCTCTGGCCTTGTGACTGGGAGGATTTACATTAGGCTTCTTTTCTGTAGGTGTTTTTTGAGTTGACCTCTAAATTCTTTAAAAAATTTAATATTGTCCAGCTATGTTGGAACATCTACTCTTGTCTGAGATTGTGAATGGTATCTGTCAGTGAGCTAATTGGCAATTCAATGGGTTACAAAGGGAATTATAGTGAGTGAGGCCAGCTGGTGATGATAATGCTCATATGGTGTGAAAAGCCTTAAATGAAGGTAATCTGTGCACATGGAGTTTCCCTCATCTGATGTTTCCATAACTCTTTCAAACAGGTCAGCTAGATTTAAGAGGCATGACCTACCCTTTGGAAAGACAGATTGGTCAGCATATAAAGATTCCAAGTTCCATGTGTCACAGTTTTAAGGCCCATGATGCAGTTCATTGCCTTGCAAATTATGCTGGTGAGGCTGATCGGGTCAAGAGTTGCAAGGGTCCATGGCATATCCTCCCTTGTGGAAGAGAATCCCTAAAGTTGTTATTCAAGCTTTTGGTACATATCCAGCAGAGATGCCATAATTGAATAGTTTAAGGAAGATGTCTGATAATGGGAGTTTCATGCAAACAATAAAACAGCCAGTATGTTATCTGAACTCAGAGAGCTGATGTTTTGGTCTTGGGAAGTGTTGTTAGCATCCTTTTAGAGATGACTACCTGGAGGGGGTATAAGCTGGATATCTTGTACTGGGAAGTGTAGAGATGAGAGAAGGGAGAAGTTGTAGCTAAACCCATCTACAAAGATGTTAGCTATATCCTAAGGTTTGATTAGGTGACACCATTAAAAATAAGCTTAAATAAGATCAACATACAACATAGCCTGCTTCATAGACATAAATGTTATCTTACTCCAAACTCAGGACATGGTCTATAAAATATAAATTCTTCTACCCAGCTTAATTTTCCTTCCATCAAGCTGGCTATTTCCTCAAAAAGCAAAAAGCCGGAATAGAATCTATGCGCACTAAGGTGATTAAACTATGTAGCCAATCCTATTTATTTATTAATTGACATTTGATTACCAGGAAAGTCCAATTGGGTAGAAGCCCATTTTCAGCAGAGGCCCAGAGAGAACAGCTCCAAGTTATTATAAAACATTTTAAGAACATTAATTTCACAATCTTCAAAAGTAAAACAAAAACATCTGCAGTTTAAATAATTATAACAAATTAGTGATAATATAAAAAACATTGGTTAAGAATCAATACAAGTTATATGATAACTTAAAATAATATCTTGCATTTAGAACACATCACAATACTGTATATTTCTAACTGGGCTGATAGTATTATTATATTCAGGTACTATTTGCTCATGATTTTTTAAAACAATATTGTAATCATCTGATTGCCCTTTTATCCATTACTACAGGCTATCACTTCACATCGTACATTATGCATATGATCAGAACCTCTCAGTCTTACTAATACTGGCTAACATGGGTTTTGGTATCGTCATTCAAGTATAGAATTCCCAACACTCAAAAATCAGAGATACTTTTTCTTATCTTACTTCTAAAATAAATGAGGTTTAGCAACAAACCAAATTGTCCTGGGACATCTTCAAGGGAGGTTAGAGTGATATATTAGTGGGAATTAGTTGGGTTGGGAAGGTGAAAGGGTTAAATGGAGGGAGGGATGATTGGGAGGAAATGAGATATGGGTGGGGGGGAGCTTAAGGGGTTTGGATAAGTGTAGCTGGGTAAGCAATCACATTTTGGTGTGAACTTGCTACTCACCCACCTTCCCTTTTTGTTGGTGGGGATTGGGGTTATTTTATCAGTCGGGGTAGGCAGAGAAGAGGGATAGGCTTGCCCTCTTCTGTTCCCCCTTTGGTGTCTGGGTTCATTTCAAGGATTTGGGTAAAGGAAAATGAACAGCTGGAGAAAGTTTGCTTAATAGAGAAGCAAGCTGAGGTAAGGATGCTGCCTATTTGGTGGAAGGTAATTCAATGAATGGTGTATGAAGTGAGATGGGACGTGGCTTCATAAGTAAAGTAAGTGAGTACAGGTATGGATGCTGCTTACTGGGACAGGGTCAGTAGGTACACTGCCCTGATTAACATTATAAGGATGATTATGCTGTGTTTAGATCCAGCTATATTGTGTCTATTTCTAATCAATAAGTTTGGTGATCAAAGCTATGTTATGGAAGTTTTAATAAAGGTTGTCAAATGTCATTTGGTGTGATGTGTTTATTGAAGGGGATCGGGACAATACAACTTATAAACATACCAACTGCAGTATTACTTGAGCTTAGAGAATGGGCAATGTGTATATTGTTCTCTGATTGGAGCATTGTGTTAATGTACAGGTAATACTCTCTAAAAACAAATCTGCAGCTTCACGGCAGCATATTAAGTCACTGTGAAGCTTGCACAGAAAAAACAAACAAAGTTTTGCTGTTTATTGAGTGTAAAAAAAAAAAAAGAGAAAGAGAGGTGTGGGTGTGTGTGTAATGCCTGGCATTACTGACTGACTTTAATCCATAGTGATTTACCAGAAAATCTATCATTCCTCAGGGACAAAGCAGGACTGTGTATCAAAATAAGGTAAAGCAAAAGGGGGAAAGTTGCAATGCTTTTTTTCATTCATTCATTGCTCACAATGAGACATCGTAGGTATATTCAGTCAGCGAAGAGTGTATTTCTGTGTATATGTGTGTGAGTCTATTCCTCTGTACCTCGGAATGTGTGTGTGTGTGTGTGTGTGTGTGTGTGTGTGTGTGTGTGTGTGTGTGTGTGTGTGTGTGTGTGTGTGTGTGTGTGTGTGTGTGTGTGTGTGTGTTTAGACATTAAATACTTACATAACATATTTTGGATGTAAAATACAACAAGTACATATGCTACAGCAAGTTTGAAACACTAGGCTGAGGAACCATTTTACATCAAAAATATAAAAAAAAAAAATACATAGTAATAAAAACTGCGAAAACAATTAAACAGATATCCTATTCTCTAAGTGCAATAATGCCCTCCAGGGTGTGTGTGTGTGTGTTACTGGAGAAGTAATGCCCTCCCAGGGGTTTAGAGGCTTGATGCCTGATAACAGACACCCTGATGGGCATTATTGCTTGCTTAACAATAACATTAGTACTTATTCCTTAGCACATATTCCTTTCAATGTCCCTCTTCATTCGATACTGCACTGTAAATCCCACATTCGTATCATATTCTTTTCTTCTTCTGTCTTTGTATAGTGCTGTACTAGTTTTTTTCCTTCCCTTTATGCCACTTCCTGTACCAGCTTTCATCATTTCTATAGTTTCCTTTGTCTTGTTACTTCTGTGCACCTTTGTCACATATTGATGCCATCTCTGTACTACCTATCTTTCATGTTTGCACCCTTTACGCTACTTTCTAATGCAAAGAGGGCTAAATCATTAGCTACACACTTGTATAATGGCACAGCTGTCCTTTCCTGCTCACTTGTTTTACTTTCTCTTATATTAACCTCGTCTTCATTTTACCTTAGGGTTACCTTCTGTTTAGACTACATATATTTAACTTTCTGCTACGTGTTCCATGCTCTATATTTAGCATGACTATTACTCTATTGTTGATACGCAAACAAGCATTTATCCTATATACTTTCAGTTAATGTTATTGCATGCAGTTTAGGTTTTACCTCGCATGTTATATTTTCTTATTGTTCTGTCTGAGTACTGTAACCTTTTTTTTGTTAACATTAATTTGTTTTTAATGAATAAAAATGGAGACAAACCAGATAAACTAACAAAAAAAGGCAAGGCCATGGACACTTACTGGAACCGAATGCTTTATTAAAATATTATAGAATACTCAATTTAATTTAATAATTGTAGAAATTACCATGAATCTTTTCATATCGTTTTTTTTCTTTTCTATAAATATTTTGAGTTTCTAATCAAGGTACTTTGCACAAGCATACGTAACAGAATTATGCCCATCAACTTTTGGACGTATGGCAGGTATTTTTACATCCTTAGGAATTTCCTTATGAATTTTTGGAGCTCCAGAAATGACTGGTATTGTTGGTGATACCATAATTGTATAATTCAATGTCTATCCTATTTTACAGAAATGTATCCTGTAAAAAAATTCCTATTTTCCTGTAAGCCATAAACACTTAACTTCTTATAAGTTCTTCATACATATCTGTTTGCAATATGTTCTTCATACTTGATATTATAATCAAAAATATCCATAATAACCAGTCCCCCTCTCTGAACAATGATTTATGGTACTTCAAATACTATCCATCCATCCATACATACATACTGCATACATACATACATGTATACGTACTACTGCTACTATTACTACTACTAATAATAATAACTAATAGTTGTGCAAACCAACAAAGCTAATACATGTAGAACAACCAAAACAGATACTACTGTTATCTGTATTAGTATAGAAGGCTAGATCTCTGACTATGGCACAGGAGACCCATATTTGATTAGTGGCTTGGAAGTTTGTTATAAAAGCATGGGGATGATGGGGTGTCTGTCTTGGGGTATAGTAGCTTTTTCTAGTAGAACTGCACAAGCACACTTGTATTAGCTGTAGCTCTACCTCCTGGGTGTAGCATGTGTACTACCCTCCACACATAACTCCCATCACCTATCAAGAGGGATGAATAAGCTAATTGGGAGCACGGTTTTAAAGCTGTTACATTCTTCACTCTGGTATATATTTTTTTGTGTGTGGCAGTGAGTAGCAACTTTTACATATGTGAAAATGCTTTGGCCACATTTATGGTCTGTGGTAGGAATAGAGATTAACAGTGCTGAAAAGTGCTTAATAAAACTTTGTTAAATACCTTTCTTACATCAGAAATGTGCTGAACAAAGTAGTTCTTTTTCAAGGATTTAGAGAGCATACACAGCACTCCATATATTAAAAGACACTTAGCAGATGCAAGTAACCTTAGCTGGCAGTAGGACACACCTGTTAAAGTAATAAAAGTTTTGTTTTCCTATAGCTACCAATATTGTGACCTTAACAAATAATTTACTGCTGAAAAATAGGCATATATACTCACTAGTCTGATGTACAGCTACAGAGTTACACTGGAAAGAGTCCATACAGGATTAGTGTGATCTAAATAGGTCAACAAAAAGAAATATACAAATAGGTAATTTTTTAAAACTTAATAGGTACATTTTCTGTATGGTATTTTTTTCATTTTGTGCCAGCTGATGGTCATCTCTCTTCCTAATGGACTTGAGCCATTCATTTCCCCACCACTTGTGGAATCCCTGATGTGGCGGCAAGAGCCAAATGGAGGCAGTTGTTATTCTGACAGGCACAGAGGTGTTTGTGCTCTTATTTACATCTGAGAATGCGAACAATAGTAGTATTTCTGTTTTAGGCCTTAAACCTACCCCTGGTAGCTTACATGAGTGCCTCCATTACTGAGTGGGCATACCACACCCTCACTCATACACATGAATACTCCCACCTGTGATAGTGAAGGGTACCATTATCAGCTTTTAAGCCAAATTCACATTCCCATTTAATGGCTATACCTTTGTAGCCTGCAACCTCTACATGCATTTGGTGAATTGGCAAACCAAGCCGCTACTTCGTCTCTGCACAGGATAGGTCAGCTGGTACTAGCTGACCACTCCTGCCACCCCTCCCCCACCTGGCACTTCCAGTGCCTCAATCATCATTCAGAATGTGGTCATCTGGATTATATTCAGGACTTTATACCACAGGGCGGGGCAATAGATAACCATGCTGTGTGATATAGTAAGTATTGCTATCGCTAAACTAAGAATGGAAATGCAAAACCCCACCTCAGTTCAAGGCCAAGCAATGACTATATCTAGCAATGCACATACCCAGTTCAATGCTAAGCAATGATTATATCTAGCAATGCACATACCCAGTTCAATGCTAAGCAATGACTATATCTAGCAATGCATATACCCAGTTCAATGCTAAGCAATGACTATATCTAGCAATGCACATATGTGCATTTTTTTACTAAGACCACATATGTAATTACACAGAAACAGATCACCTTTAGTGCATACTGTTTGCTATAAATATTTTATAGACTTTATGAGACAGTGTATGTGGTAAATGAAGAATTTACCAAAACCATATGCTTACTTCCTAAAATAATTTCTGTGTTCCTCTCTTATCTTTACACCATCTGTTTCCCATCTGCTGAAAGTGGTATCAGCAGATTTTAAAATGTGGACATTGCAAAATAAAAGGCAAAAGACTTTCAAAGTCTTTAATGTCTGAAACCTTCCACACCCAAAACTGGCAAAATCACCATGGCTGTTTTCTATATAAGCCACAAACAAGACACAGCATCTTTTTCAACTTTTCTTCAAATGTTTAACTATAAATAGTATTCACAGTGTTACATTTCCCCACCTTTAATGTATAGGTTAGCATATTTAGACCATAGAGCATCTGTCAGATTTAAGTCATAACATACAGATTATAGCTATCAGTTCTGCACTTCTCTGGCTGCCTGTGGAGTAGGGATATTTTAATAAGCTCCATATTATTCAGTAGGTATTTCACTGTGAATGCACAGTACCTCTTAAGGAACTAGTGAGTGAGTTTAACAGGATGTCCAGTATTGAACGTGTGAAGACAGTTTTGTACAATACTTTTTGCTTACTGTAAACAGGGGTGACCACAAACATACTCTGACTAGAAAATTATCTGTTTATCTGTTTGCATTGCTGTTCCAGGCTTCCACATATGCCACTGCATATTCTTTTCTTTTTCTGGGTATTAGTTCGACCTGCATCATATCCTTGTATTGACTAATGAATTTTAAGTAACTGTTTGCTTCTTGTTTTTGTTTATACTAGAAATTTGTGAAATTACTAAATATTATACATTTCTGCAGTGCAGCCTAGTTTCTGCTGCGCTGTAAATCATCTGCTGTGTTGCTGTAGGAACATTGTTTACACTGCTATTGTGTCATATATGTTATGCAATATATTTCCATATGTTAGTAGGCTCACTTTTCAAACTTACAACCTGCAAACCTTAAATAGCATCGGCAGCTACAAATCCAAGATGATATTTCATATGGTCAACATATCAAAATTATTTTTTAAAGAAGTTAATAACTGACTTCTGATTGTACAGAGAAGCTTATTCCAACTTATTGAAATGCATTATGTGATTCATCTGTCATGCTTATTGAAGTATTGAAATTCATTTTCAATACTAGTGTTTCCAAAACTATAGTTATCTCCCCAAATTGTGCATTCCATGTAGAGACTTTCAGAAGGAACCAGTTCTGATGCTGCCTAAACACCAGGCAGAGATCACCTCTAAGTTACCAATAAGAAACAAAAAGCAATGAAAATTCTTAAAGCTCTTCTGAATAGTTCAAGTTTTCTAATCCTATATTTTTTTGTAATGGTTCTTCTTATTTATTTATTTTTCATGTGGCTCAGAAGTTATCAAATGCACTACTGCATTTATGAATGGGTCAGGTCAGTGAGGGATCACGTGATGCGATGATATTTTATTAACGTAATTATGTTACGCAGTTTGCACCCATTGGTATATTTGTTTGCTCGGAATCGCAAAACACCAGAAGTGCGAAATTCAAAATATCGAAGTTCGGAGCTTCTGGTGTTGAGGTGTATGAATGGATGTAAGTGCAGGTAAGTTTGTATGAGTGTGTAGGTTATGTGCTGTAGTGTATGTTAGTGTGTGTTTTGGTTGTGATGTGTGTGTGCAAGGGGCTGTGAAATGTGAGGGTGTGAGTTGCCTTTGTGTGCGTGATTGTGCGGTCTTGGAGTTAGAATATATAAGTAGGGGGGTGTGGGGGGCTGTGGGGATGCAGGGGGGCGAAGCCCACCAGCTTGTTTCTAGTGTAGGTTAGTTTTGTTTGTGTGTGGGGGGCAGTTGTGTGTATATGATGTGTGTGTATGTAAGTGTCAGGATTTTGAATTTCGCGATTATGGGCATTTGGTATTGTAGTGTTTCGGCTTTATGATCTCGATATTCTGAAATTCGGTATTTCAGAATTTTGAGATTATAAAGTGAACCTATATATATATATATATATATATATATATATATATATATAAACTATATCTAGAAATATAGATATAATAGGTGGGTATCTCTCTCTCTCTCTCTCTCTCTCTATATATATATATATATAGGTAGCTATATAAATATATATATAGGTAGCTATATAAATATATATATATATATATATATATATATATATATATGGGTCTCCTACATTAGACCGACAGTGCACAACACTGACACCCACAGCACCGACACCACAAGAACAAAACCGCAAAAACACGAAAGTTCACATGCCCGACAAACCACAATACCGACAGTTAACAAAACAAAATGTTCACTGTTCCACACAACACAAGCACACCAACAACTTAAAAACCTACACTACACCTTACACACAAATATCTATGCACTAACCTTAACCCAAACCCTAACCTTAAGGTCCGTCACTATCGCACACTTACCTTACCCGCACTCTAACCCTAACTCACTTAATCCGCCCCTAACCCTCAAGTCCCTCACTATCGCACACTTACCTTACCAGCACCCTAACCCTAAGTCCCTCACTATTGCACACTTACCTTACATGCACCCTAACCCTAAATCCCTCACTATCACACACACACACCTTACATGCACCCTAACCCTAAATCCCTCACTATCGCACACTTACCTAGTTGCGCTCACATGTTTCCCATGTCGGTGTTTTCACTGTCGGGATTCTGAGTTGTCGGTTATCTGCTCCATCGGTCTTCTGGCGTCGGTGATGTCATTGTCGATCTTCTGAGCTTTCGTTCTAACGTAAGGAACCCACATATATATATATATATATATATATATATATATATATATATATATATATATATATATATATATATAGCCTTCGTTGAAGGTTGGGCATCGAGCTGGCATCTCAGCTTTTCATAAAAATCTACTGCCAATCATTAGCAGACCGGAGTTTCGCTATGGCGACCCCTTACAGGGAAAAAGCCGAAAGACAAACAACAACAAATATATATATATATATATATATATACATACACATACACACACACACACACACACATATATATATATATATATATATATATATATATATATATATATATATATGGGTCCACTGAATTACGTCAATATAGCACAATGTCAATGGCCGATTGATCGACCATAAAAGGTTAACATATGCAGATGGTCAACAGGTGTGATAGATTCACAATCCCAGGATGAGGTAATATTCCCTTTCCCTGGGGATTGTGTGATCTCAAAATTAGTATATGTAATTAGCAGTGGGTATGAGGGGTGTGGGGGTATAGTTAGGGTATATTTACTGTTAGCCTCTGTCTATCAGAGACATCGATGGCAGCTCAGGGATGAATTTAAGATTATCCATCCAGTGTTACTTAGGAAACGTTTACTGTAAGCCTGTGTCGATAAGAGACATTTAAAAAGTTATGCATTGTGAAGAGGTGTTTATGGCTATTTATTTTGTATTGGATGAAAGGATGAAATCTTAAATCATTGAGAAATGTACTTTGTCATAATTCTAATCTAAGTCCGTGTCATTAGTTATAGAGACAATGAGCTTTTTAACCACTTAATGGCTCAGTAATAGTAGAATGGCATATTTTAGCATAATTCTAGTGCAGCATCTGTCTGAGAGGGGGTGTAGTTGGTATAATGGTTAAGGTGTTTACCTCATAGATATAAGGTACAGGGTTTGACTCTCACCTTTGAAATATAAATTGACTAGGCTTAAAATGTTCCATATGGACAGCTATCCTTGTACTTACTATGAACATATGTATGTTACTCCTTGAAGGTAGAATACTAAAATGAAAAAAAGGCTTCCACCACAATGAAAAGTTCACTGAGAAATTCTGTTAAAATAAGCACTTTCAGTTAAAAAACCTTCTTCATGATCTGAAAGCGCTTATCCTGTTTGACCTGCAACTTGAACAGCACAATTTGTGCTTTTTATTTCTTCGTTTTATTAAAACCTACATTTTAACAGAATTTCTCAGTGAACTTTTCATTGTGGTGGAAGCCTCTTTTTCCATTTTACTATTTTTGCCTATTAAGGCTTCCTCTGGAGGTGGTTTTTGGTTTGGTTGTTTGTGAAGGTAGAATACAGTAGGCTGGCACTATGATGGCCTACAGTAATACCACTGAAAATAGAGACAATAGTAATTGGACAGATATGCTATTACTCATTATTAGCTACAGTCCCTGACACCTTTCTGACCAGTGGCAATGCCAATGATGAAAGGAAAGAACACCATCATAATGTATGAAGTAAAAACACCAGTGCACTGCACTGCACTGGAGAGATAGTTGATGTCTAGTAGAGTCTAGTTTAGCATTTGCCATACTACTCTATATTATAAATAAATAAGCATAATACAAACTAGGAATATATGTATATGCTTCTATCTGGGGTCAGTAGCCTGTTAGCTATCCTAAAATAAAGATGCTTAAATGGGATCTCTGAATGCAAGCTTTATTTATTGCACCCAGAGTGTAACTATTGATAATGCAAACATTGTGAATGTCACATGATGTCAGAAGTGAACAGATCTACTGAGTCAAAACTGCAACAATAAGCACAACTTGAAAAAAAAAATAATACACTGCAAAATAATGAATGCCAGTATGACAAGTTAAAATATGCCATGAGCAATATGAAAGATCTTAACATTGTGAAGTCACCTGGATTCCACATGTGCAGTGCTAGAATTTTAACTACAGAAATAAATGAATGCTTCCATCTAAATGCATAGTCACCATTGTAGTCACAGTATTTTACATGAATAAATGAGAACATAAAGTATCCAAGACTTTGAGCCCATCAGAGTAGCAACAATTACAAGGGGACCTACCTGAGAGTTGGAAAACCTACAGGTATGTATAAAGGTTAATACTTTTTACTATTGCTTCAGGACTGCAAAAGAAACCAAATGGAGTATAGATAGCCACATAGCCCCATTTTTACATGTAGTGAGGAATGATACTATATGTGAAGAAATTAGACACTATTTGTGCTAGCATGTCTGGCTGAGTTTTTGTACATAATTTTAGATTGACCTGTGTATTATATGCCAGCATGACTAACTATGGTATTGTAAATAAGTTCTTACATGCTGATTTATAATCTGTTTGTACAGAATGTTTTAAAGATTTGAACAGTGTCATTTTACATTTCTAATTGCATGTTTGTGAAGTAAGACTCTAAAGGCAAACTGTCTCAGATTCAGCTGATCTTCAGATGATGTCATCGGAATGTTGACAGTTGCTATGTGTTGCTATCAGAAGCTGAAAGACAGGAATGAACTTTAGTGAACAGCTGTTGGTTGATTTTCAAAATATGAAATGAAAATTAAAACTTGAACAGTTGTGATAGTTAGGCTTGTTTCTAAAAGAGCCTGCTGAAGACAGTTGTTGTCAGCTACAGTAATTAGTTATAGTTGTGAGTTGTTCACAGATGTATGTATTGGATACCCCAAAAATACTCACCAAGACATGTAAGCCTGTCTTTGCTCTGTTGTAGTAATTTAGTTTAGATCAGGGATAGTGTCCTTTAGTCAGATAAGAAAATTATAATTAATGAGTTAGTGTTTTTCTGAATACTGGATTTGTATCCTACAGTATTGGTTTCATTTTCCTGGTGATTGAGTTCTCTTTGTTTATTGGAAATTACTGTTTTATATGTTTAATAATTTTGCTCATTATTAAATATTTGTATTAATTTACATTGTGGCTGGTCAATCAGAGTTTTTCTTTAGTGATTGAGAGTGCTTATAATTGCCTTGGTAATTCCTGGGGCCACTCTGAAAGCCTGTCTGCTTAGGTCATTTGCTACTTTTTGTTTTAATATTTAATTTTCATAATTGGACACCCCTTAAAAAGGGCATGAAGACACTCTGATTGGTGGTAGTATTACTATATTATTTTGGGGAGGGACACAGCTGGAAATCTGTGCCAGGCTATCACAGACGTGTTTGGATGTGTGAGATTTAATGTATTTAAGTGTGAGTGTATCAGAGGTCTTATACTGGGACACATTGCTCTGAAATGTGTAATAAGGAGTTACATTAGGAGTGGGCAGAAGTATACAGTCCAGTCCCAGGTTATAGTGCGTGTTCCTGTTGTGCTCTTAGGGGAACATTGTGAAATATTACTCCTGCTTAAGTGACAGTCTCACACTGGAGTCAGTAGTAAGGATTGAAGCTCCTTAGTTACTGACCCAGGATAGTAAGGGATATCACATTATTTGGTGACAGTTCAGTGGGATATTATATGGATGTCACACTATGAAAGGGTTTTAATACATTTCATTTGCTTGTTGATAATAAGAAAAAGCTATAATTAATTAAAGAGGAATTCAGGCAATGCTGTGAGTCTAGCAAAGATGACCCTATGCATACCAGTTTTTATGAGAAACCATGGTCCAAATGTAACCATTGACATTTATATGTTTGAAATGAGACATAAAGTGAAGAAGGATTGTGAATCTGGAGATGCACATGACTCACTATTGAAAGATAGTACTGTGTGTGGCATACAGATAGACTTTAACACAAAGAAGAGTTGGTTGAAAATGATGTAACATTAGTCAAAACAGTAGATGTGTGAAGTGTAAACAAAACAATGAATTACAAATGAAGGAGCTATAAGACAAGGTTAATGTATGTAAAATTAAATTGCTAGAAAATGCAAGTTTGAAAGTGAGGCAAAACTGGTTACTTTAATGGTGCATTTCAAGAAAGCTGCAGATGGTGTTGTTGAAAATAACTGGTGACTGGTGATCAAATATTTTAAGAGATGCAACTACAGTCATGAAGAAAAATTTTTCTCAGCGATTAAATCTGCATGTAGGTGATGGCAGAAACATAAAATACTTTTCTAAAATGTGTAAAACAAGGAGGCCGAGTATCATAGCCAAATGTAACATATTGCAAATAATTGACAAAAAGTTAATCTATGAGTTTGCCAAATAGCAGTAAATGCTCAGACTCCGAAAACAAATTTTTGTTTAAAGTATTTATATGTGCGTGTGTGTGTGTGTGTGTGTGTGTGTGTGTGTGTGTGTGTGTGTGTGTGTGTGTGTGTGTGTGTGTGTGTGTGTGTGTGTGTATGTGTGTGTATGTGAGTATATATGTGTGAGTGTGTGTGCTCCCACACGCAGTAGCATCACAGAGGATGGCATTGCATGAGTGCTATAAAAGTTGGAATCACTGGAACAGAAAAACTTTTCATTAATTGTTAAACTATTAAGTTCAATCTGGGTTTAAGGGTGGAGTGTAACGCTTAAAATAAAGTTTCTGTGAACATCTGAATATACAAGGTAAGTCAGACAGCTCAATATTTATTTTGTTCACCTACTTTTACCCAAAGGACAAACAGAACTGAAGTGTGTGTGTGAAAAAAAAAAAAAGCACAAATTATTGTTCAAATTGTGATGGGCATGATACATTCTATCCATTGTGTGATCACAAACAGAATCCAGTTTGCACTCATGCTGAACAGTAAGTCTACCCAGCTGTGGGGACAACATATTGCAGAGTCATAGAGCAAGCAGCCTGCACAGCCAAATGGACAGTGACGTGTATAGTAGTGCAACATGGAAACAGAGCAACGCAGTTACTTACAAAATGATACCTTAAGTGTTTCTAGACATTTTCAACAAATACGGTAATCTATTTGCCAGTTTTGACTATATCTCAGGATAGTTGTTCATTTATTTATTTATTTTTAGTTTATTTGTTTTTTTGTTAATCAGGAGGGTGGGTTGGTCCCTAGACCCTTTTCAGCCAGGAGCTGAATTTAGAAGACACAAAAATACAAGCAAAATATTCAACTACAATATTTCAATGCTCACACAAATACACACACTCTGGTTATTCAACATTTGAACAGGCTAAAATCTTCCGTTGTCCAACAATCTAAAACCATTAAATTACCAAAGATATATGTAACTGCAGTAATAACTGTACAAAAAAATTTCTATAGGAGAAAAACTGGTGTCAGGAGATGAGAGAGAAGCATAGACTGAGGCTTAAAGAGGGACCATTAAGCTGACTATACAGATATCATCCATTATTCATGCTCCAAGAGGAGTACCCATAACTATGAGGCAAAGAAGTGAGCAGGAACTTAAATGAGTAGAGAAAATGGAGGTGAATGGAGAAAATGGAGGCCAGAATATTGCAGAATGTCCAGATTTTCATAGTAAGATAACATTCTTTGTGAATGTTGTGCAAAAGTAGAATCAAGGGAGTGTGGAAAAGAAGCAAAATGTAGAAGAATTATGAAAGAATTTTGGCTTTGAGATATAGTTTGAGATTCTGTATGATGGGCATATTTAATACTAATATATATCCTAACAAATAATAAATAATATAAGTTTTCAGACGACACAGAGAAGAAAGTGTGATGCGGCTAAAGAGAAAGAGATGCAAGTATTAAAATAAAATGAGAGAAAGAGGTATGCTGCATTCCTTTCCTAACACAAAATTAATATTTATATAAAAGTAATACTTCTCATGTATTGCAGATATCTGGGTGGTCTAGCAGCTGAAACTGTCTAAAGGAAGGACAGTAGCTCTGAGAAGAAATTGCTTACTGCTGTCACAAAATAGTAGCGTGATCTGTCATTTATTCCTTTAATGCTACTAAAGGAATATCATGACAGTACCAGTAGTATGTTTCTATAATGAAAACTGGAGTGTGGGGAGTAAAAGACCTAGTAGAAAGAATAAAGTAAATATTCGTGAATTACCTTGGCTGTGGAGTATAGTGATGCTTATTAAAGTCAGAGCTAAAAGAAAATAGGTTAAGATGTAAAGGATAAAGTGGTGATTATCAGGATCTTTATTACAGGTAAAAGATTGTTTTGGTAAAATAGTATTAATTTATCAGCAAAACATTTAGAAAAGTTATATTTGACATACTTTGGAAGTAACTGTTTAATCTCCTTTATGGCTACTATAAGAGAAAGCTAATAGCTGTAGTCACGCTTATTTAATATAAGAAAATAAATCCTAGGGAGTGTGCATAAGTGAAGGTGAAGGTTCAACACAAGAGCTCAATTCTACTGCACAGAAGGTTAGAGAGGAGTGAGGGAGTTTGAAAAATATGAAGGAAGAAAGGATGGTTAAGTTAGAGGCAAGCTGAATATGTAAATTAGTGAATCATAGCCACTGAGCTGCAAGACACCTAGGAGACAGAAAGACTATGTCTACAAATGTAAATGAAGGAAAGACTAGATGAGGTAAATGGAACCGATAGTGGTCATAGAAGTTTAAAACTAAAGGTATGATGTTAGATGTAACTTGTCTTAGTTAAGATTCTTTGATAAAGGCATGCAAAGTTAGTATGGGTATTTTCGAATGTGATGTATGTTGAAGAACATAAGAACATATGTTGTACAAATAATTACTTTGTGAATTGAGCATAGCATACAGAACTTTCCATGAAGCAAAACATGATGCAATGAATGATTTTCTGGGTAGTGGGATCCTAATGTAGCATTTGAAGCATGCGTTTCTAGAGGGAAGAAGTTAAAACTATTAAGTAAAATGTGATTATACATTGCAATAGAGGTTTGAAATAAATGAAAGTTCCTACAAATCAGATATTGGATGAAAAATGTGATCTACAAATTGCAGAACCCTGGGACTGGAAGAGATGGGTGCAATTCCATGCAGTGAGTGGGTCTATAATTTACAAAACATGCAGAGAGAATATGGAGTTACTTGCAATTAAAAGCACTTCAGATGTTTAGATAACTTTGTTGTATTTAGTAGTAGACTATTGTTTATTTAACATCTGTATTGCTGACCATTTTTTAAGATAACTGCTCCATAACTGTTGAATGTTTTGGCTCTTTTTGCTCTGTTTGTACATAGCTATATCTGCAAATTTGTTTGCCTTACTGCCATATGACTTTCAAGAAATTACACTGGAATCATTATCTACAGAATACCAAAGTGCTGTTTTCCTGATTTCAAAGGTAAAAGGGTCAGCCAAGGCTTGACTTTTAATGAAAATAAAATGATAGTGTAATTTTTATATGACAATATAAAATAAAGTGTTACTTGTATAATAAAATGTGTATTATTCATTCATAAGTTTAGGTTTAAAGACATGCACTCAACTTTTATCCTCATGTAATAAACATCAGTTCATATGAGTCTAAATTTAGGGTTCAGACATAAATACAGTAACAAAAAAGTCTTCTTTTCAGAAGAAATATTATGATTTTTAACTTCTGATGTAATAACAACTCACTGCAGCTAAATTCTGGGCATGTGCTACATTTTTCACCTGAACAGAAGTTATGCACCCATCCCTAATGGAAACTGAGAGACATGCAATAATTCATACATTTATATACTTGTAAAACCCTACAAATGAAGCACAACTTTAAAACACCATATATTACTCATGCTTTGGAAGTTATCAATAACATTTTCAGAGAACTGTGTCATAACACTCAGGTACAAATGCATGTAATAGTGCCATTTTATCCTTAGGGAATTAAATGTTGCTTGGTGAATATGACTGCATCACATTGCCCACATTATGTGGTGTTTTGATCATGGCATAGTGAAGGTTAAAAGATACAGTTAATAAAAACAGAGCTAGAGGTGATTTTGTCTCAATCCTCTTCTTTGATTTCTCTAAAGCTTTTGATACAGTCTCTCATCACAAACTCTTATCTCAGCTTTCTCTCCCTGGCTCTACCAACAATACCAATTCTACCGACAATACTATATTATAGTTCTCCAGTTATTTATCTAATAGACACCAATCTGCTAAATGAAAGTCTACTCAGTCCCCTTATTTACCTGTAACCACTGGTGTTCCACAGGGCTCAATCCTAGACCCTCTCCTGTTTATCATTTTCATAAATAATATTTCATCTGCATCCAAACAAGCTACTCTTATACATTATGTTAATGATGCTACACTTATCTGCCCCACCAACAACCATACTCAACTGCAAGCTTTGACACATTATGTCTTCTTTTGTTAGAACTGAATTTATCCTCAAGATTTGTTAAGTACCTTCATGTGGTGGACCCTGTTTACACAAAAGCTCATGAAGACAACACTGATATACAGACTATATTTTATATAGCATTTATTATGGGCAGAGGTAAGTTACAAAATTAAAAGGACAGCTGGGTGCACAAGACCAGGATGGAAAAGTGCCCAATCCTGGTATGTGCACTGGTGCCAGGACTGGAAAAAAATGACAGACTAGAATCCTCAAGGCATGGAAAGATTTCTAAAATGGGGTTAGGACAGGCTCAGGGGGAGGATGCCACCCCTGTTGTAGAAGGAAGCAGTAGTGCACAAAAAACATACAAATTAACAGGCCAAGATGATAGAGTGGACTATTGAGGATAAGGAAGACATTATGTATTGTTACTATTATGCAAAAAGCCCAAAATTTCCTGATAGAAGATATTCAAAAATATTAAAAGAGAAATTAAAGGAAAGAAAAATACTTGCACAAGAAAAACTGTCAAAGGTTTCAAATGGAAATATTTATTCATTAATACAATAGAGCCATAAAAAACAGTATATGGACAAAGAAACTATGGGCTACTTACAAAAAAAGCAAGAGACGAAGTGCAAAAATATAAAAAAACAAAACCTAGAGATTTTTGAAAGGTATAAAAACATGGACATGAAAAAAAAAAGATATCTGATGTGGTACAATATTTTTGCAAATGAAAAAATGAAATTAATCAATATAAAAAAAAGCAGCTCCAAAGATATTTGAAGAGAAATACAGGCAAAGAAGAAATAGAGACTGAGGTTATGGACTGCCTGTGAAGCAAATTATTTAATGTAGACAATCCAACTCTGGTAATGTCACAGCATGATGGAAAAATGAGTCTCCAAATTAAGGAGAAACATGTGGAATGGGAAGCATCTGATCACTTGCCACACAAAGATGCTCTGGATATTTCATCAGGAAACCAGTACAAAAGTTCAGTTGGAATTGCACAGCAAGGAAAGGAGCAGGAAAGGGTGGCAACTCTGATGCAGTGAATGTTGTGGAGTGATAGGCCAGAGAGTTCCCATATGAAAGAGCAACAGATGATGCAGAATGCAGTTGAAGAGAGCGTGTCACAGGAAGATGTTCTGGGACTTTCTAGAAAATGCCCACAGGAAACAGAAAACAAAGAATATGCCCTTATTTTAGAAGAAAATGATCTAAAGGAAGAGTTGCTTGATTTAATAGAGATGGATACACATATTAGGATTCATGAAATAAATAGATTACTGAATGTAAATAAGACCCAAAATGTTAGAAGTCTGATAAAGCAGATAAACACAATAATGTAGACTATTAATATAAATTCATGTGATATAAGAAAATAGGATATATTACTGTACAGTTAAATGAATAAGTCTTACCACAAAAACACAGAGCAGTAAGGAAGAGAAGAACTCAAATGCCATCGTGGAAACATCAAATAGAGAAAACAATAAAGTGATTAAGACAAGAAGTGTCATTGTTAAGAGTTTAGTAGAGGAAATAGCTCAACAAAAATACTTAGAAAGATAGACATGATAAAAGTAGTGCACATTATCACAACAGATCAGGAGCTATCATATCATACACTATTGCAAATAAACTAAAAATATCAGCACAGGGAGAAAAACATAGAAAGATATGCAGATAAATATAAAGGGAAAGTACAAAATAAGTAATTCATTTTTTAAACAAGAAACATCTTCATTAAGCCATCACTTACTACATAGGCAATCATACGTTTACATAAAGGAAAATAAACCATACCAACACAATCTTGGTTGCAAGCATTTTACATCACAAACCATACTGACACACTCCCAGTTGCAAGCATTATTGAATAATGTGTGTAATATTGCTTAGGTTATATGATATATAGCAATATATGTGAAGTATAATGTTTATGTTAATATAGTTTGATTACTTTTATATGAATGTAAATTTGCCTACGTTACAAATGATAATTCAATAAAGGTGTTTGAAAAAAATGAGCAATTCATTGATGACCCAAAACAGTTTTATAGAGAATTGGGAAACAAAGTAGAAGGAATTGAAACACTGCCAAAATAAGAAGAAATAGATACATTTTAGAGAAATATCTATGAAAATCCTATGGAACATAACAAAAATGCTGAATGGATGGAAGAAGTAAAAGAAACAGTAAGAAGTTCAAATGTACAGGATATGAAATGGGATGAAGTAACATCCAGAGAAGTTGAAACAAAATTAAGAAAAGCTCCTAAATGGAAAACCCCAGGCCCAGATGCAGTGCCTAAATTCAGGCTAAAAGTATAAGCATCTTTACATGAAGATTTATCCCTGAGTAAGAACTACTCACATGCTCATACTGGACAGACACCAACCTGGTTATCAACAGGAAAAATGATACCCTTCTTTGAGAGTGAACTTCCAAGTTGTCCTAAAAACTGTAGACCAATAACTTGCCTTCTGATGATGTTTAAACTATATACTGGAATTGATGCTGACAAAGTTTATGGTTATTTAGAAGAAAACTCAGTCATAACAATAGAACCAAAGGTTAACAAAAGAAAGTAATATGAAACAAAGGATCATTTGTTGTTAAAGTCATAATGCAGAATTGTAAAAAGAGAAAGATTCTAAGTATCGCATAGGTACAGTACAAAAAAAGCATTTAACAGATTCCCACATAAAATTAATAACGAAAACAGCCCTGACATCTAGGAACAAAGTATAAGCTATAAACTAATTTTCTTTTCCTGTCCTAACTTACAGTTTTGGGTTGAATGATTGGCCCCAAATGGGGTTGGATCATTTATACAGGAAAACAAGAAAAATGCTTCATGCTTATCAAATGATGTATAAAAATCAGTGTATACCGAGATTATATATTCCTCATATCTGTAGATATGCAATTGTAGAACTTTGGACTTCACCAGATCCATAGTAAAAGTTTTAAAACATATGGAGCAGAAGTCTAAGATGACTTCCTTACTTTGTGTAGTAGAAGCATATTGATGTCAAGTGGGAATGGAAATCAAACCAGAAGTAGACAAAAAATGAGACAGCGACTGAATGTGCCAAAAAAACCCCCAAAAAGAAAGAATATAAGGAAAAAGATTAAATGAGAAGATAAGACATGTGGAAAAGGCATAAATATAGTTACAAGTACATACAATGCCTGGAACAACCCCAGGCTGATCAGGATCTGATGCCTGAATGGTTAAGGAGAGGTGAATTTAAACCAAAAAATGAAAGATTAATATTGGCGGCCCAGGATAGTGGACTACATATACATTAGTTTAGAAAGTCCATTGAACATGTGGGAGAACAGACAAATGGAGGTTCAGTAAAACAGAACTGGAAACAGTCTCACATCTTGTTGCTGGGTGCGATACACTAATGACAGGCACCTTGTATGCTGAAAGGCATAATAATGTGGCAAGACTGTTGCACTGGGGATTGTGCAAACATTACAATACTGAAGTAGCTGAGAAGCATTGGAAACATGAGCCACAAAGCATTATAGAGAATGGGGCAGTTTATATCACATGGAATCACCCACTGCCAACAGTTCAGAAAATAGATATGAGAAAATCAAATAAAATAGTCCATGAAAAGAAGATAAAAGTAGCACTGATCATTGAAACTACTACATCCAGAAATTACAGTATCTTACATACAGACACAAAGTCATAAAATACCAGGATTTGCAGGCAGAAATGAGAGTAATGTGGAAGAAGGATACCCAGATAGGTCCAATAACAGTAGGAGCAACTGATCATATAAAAAATAATTTACAGTCATATTTTGATATGTTACCAATACATGTAACTCCATATGAATTACAGAAGAAGTAAGTTCTGGACACATTGCGGGTGCTGCAAAGAGCACTTTTGACTAACATTAAAGAATGAAACAATACTAATTACATGAACTTTAATCATACTTTGACTTAAGCATGGGGTCCATTCCCATCATGGTACTAGAGACACAAAAGACTTGGAGAGAATAAACCTAGTTATTATAATATTTGTCCTACAAAAAAAAAAAAAAAAAGAAAATGTGAACACTGTGAAATGATTCTAAAGGCATTTGAAAAAGAAAATGTGAAATTCCAAGTAACCATCTGAAAGCCAAACATGGGGTATATCTTTATTGTGTTCCTAAGCTAGAATACACAATAATTTCAGCACTATTTCTTCTGTACAAGTAGTATGAATGAGTAACAGATATCAAACAAATCCAGTAGGACGGTCTATTTTCAAATGACTAGAGAGCAGCTGAAATCAGTACTTATCTCACACAGTGATATACCGTCGTTTGACTAGAACAGACTATTCATTTCTAAGAGGAAGGCATGTTAATCAGTAGAGTGATACCTCACTTCCAGACAGAATATTCATTCTATTTTAGACACTTTAGGAAAATTATTACATTAATACAGTGATTGCACTAATGAAATAATTATTCCTAAAGTGTTCTGAATGCAGAAAAGTGTTTTCCTTTTGTTTTAAAATTATACTTTTTTTAAATAAAAAAAGATATGGAAAAACTGAGTTCTGGCCACCAAATGTAAATAAATAAATTATTTTGGTACTCACAGTTCTGGCCTTTTCCCTGGTGCCACAATAACTTAGCACCTTTGTTAAGGAAGGTAAAGATGTCAGTGGGACAACAGGTAGCACAATCACCTTTTACTGAGTTCTATTCCCATTCTAGGTGATTGGATTGATGACTGCAGTGCAGCATTAGGGGGTATTCTGCACTCTTGAGTATGTTGTCATTTGGATGACATGTTAGACTGAGGTCCCATCTGCTTGAGATGGTGACAGCTTAGGTGGATATAAAAGATTCCATATAGCACCTGTCAAATAGAGTAGAAGTTCCCCAATGCCCTGGACAAATTTCCCCTAGTAGTATAGATACCACCTCAGGTCTCCCCTGAAAAAGGGCAACTAACCTAGTGACAGAAACCTAGTCAACAAAGGATAAATAAAAATAAATAAATAAAATGGAGAAGGAATTATCTAAAATAGATGTGTAAATGGTATGGCGTTATATGAATCGGTTGTTCTCTATAAATTATTTGATGGACAGTTTTATTTACAGTAAAAGTAAACTTCCCGCAGTTATGCTAAAAGCAGTTAATACTATAGTCAGAAAATAAAACTCAGTGAGTGGGTGCAGAAATAACCTTTTGTACAAAAATGCTACTAAACCAAATATGTATTGAAGTAAACAAACTGACAATGCTAAAACTCTAAACCTCAAAGTAAACTCACTTGAGGCACTCCTTAAAATGGAGAACATCGACATCTGTGTAATGACGGAGACATGGTTCAAGGCTTCAGAGAGCACCCCTGCATTACCAGGCTATAACTCATACCACACCTTTCAACCACCTAACCTGGACCGAAACACTAAAGGAGGAGGCATGTCCATATTCATTAAGGATATTCACACCTCCAGGCTAGTTGCTCAACATAATGCATCTGAAATTATCAAAGTGCAACTAACACTGGGCAAGACTGCAATCCAGGTTGTAGCTTGTTACAGATCCCCCCGCCATGCCCTAGGATGCCCACTCCACGTTTCTTGATATACTGGGTAATATTAAGGTACAGCCCAATACCCTAATAATGGGCGATTTCGACTTCCTCACCATCAACTGGGAAAACTACTCATGTACTGACTCATTTGCTCAACGCTTTCTGGATTTCATAAATTCCAGTACCATGGATCAGCTTGTCCATCAGGGGCAGCAATATTCTGGACCTGGTCATTACCAATAAGAGGTCTACGTAACATGCGCACCTTTCGATTTGCACCAATCCGATTAAGTATAAATAAATAATAAATATTTTTTTTTTCGATCGAGCATTTAACTCAACAATTATTTACTTCTTAACTTCCTTGTTACTTGGCATGACTTTCTTTTTGGCTACGATAGCTGATATTTCAACTTCCTTGTCATGTTTACATCTATAGAATTTTTTGATTGGTGCAGACCGATAGATGTGTATGCCATTGGAGATTCAGTGATTGGATGGAATTGCTCTCCCTGAATTTTTCTATTAGATATAACAATTTCTATATTGGATACAACAATTGAACTCATTATTTCCTGGTCACTGTGTCTTATTTATTTGTGCTTAATCAGATTGGTGCAAATCCAAAGGTGTGCATGTTATGTAGCCCTCTTATTGGTTCTCCAGCAATTGGATGCAATTGCTCACGTTAAACTTATCCATTGGACATAACATTTGAACCTGCTACTTCCTAGCTATTGTATCTTGTTCATTTGTGATTTGCTGGTTTAAGAAAGTGTGTAAATCTGAAGCCCAAGGATTGGCAAATTTCAAGTTTTTTAACCAATAGCAGCCTCAGGATTCTACGATCTGAAGAAGGCGAGTTTCGCCAAAAGCGCTTATCGTTTAGAAGCTATTCCACATTTTTTACCTATGTTTTTAAACTTTTAAGCTATCAATTAAAGTTTTGTTTTATATTTTAACAGTTTTTCTTTTGCCATGGTGTCGTTCTCGGGATACCCTTCAGTATTTTCTTTTTCAACCTGAAAACGTCTTCAGTAAGAGTTGGGCTTATACTTTGAGTATAGAGATGGGGCTTTAAGGTTATCTGTATAGGACAATGTGTTAGCACCTGGTATTCTCTTGGTGAGGAACCTCTGTGGGCATTCCAGCTGTTGCATATGCCCGGTCAGGTACATGCCGAAGGGGGCACTGTACTCAATGGTAGGTCTGATAATGGCTGAGTAAAGTGGTCCTATAACTTCCTTGGACCTGGATGCGATACTCTTACTTATAAGTTAGGTGACATAGAATGATTTTCTTTATACCTTGGCTATGTGTTGGTCAAAGGCTAGGTTATTCTTTACATATGTTCTCAGATCCCTAGCTATGGGGTCAACTCTTAGGGTTGTCTTATTGATGGGTAATTAACCAATTTCCCAAAAGGCACTATAATATACTTCTTGGCATTGAGTTTTAATTCATGGTTTTGGCACCAGTCATTTTTCTGTGTTAGACCCTCTTGCAGGATGTTAGTGTCATGGGGGAATAATCTATGATAGCTCCCAATTTGCACTTGTCTGTAAACTTGGTGAGCCAGAGGCCCTTTACTTTAGTACTGACCTCAGATAAGTTGATGCCAAACATGAGTGGGCCCAGCCCTGAGCCCTGAGGTACTCCTATGGTGATGAGTCTCTTGGTGGTGGTAGTCTTACAAATCCTGACTTCTTGGGTCCTATCTGTGAACCAGAGGGCACTTTAGTGAGTTACATGGGCATTTTTGTCTAGTTAGATGAGTTTGTCAACAATACCTGAGTGGAGTATTGGAGGGAATGCCTTAGCTAGGTCTAGGTAAGCAGTATGCACTGTTTCCCAATCATTCATTGCCTTGGTGACCCTCTAAAAGAAGTTTACCAGGTTAAGAAGTTATGACCTTCCTTTGACAAAACCAAAATTGGATAGATCCAGTGTCTGTAGGTTGCTAATGTCTAGTTGATTATTTCCATGATAATTCATTCCATGGCCTTGCATATTAAACTACTCAGACTAATGGGTCCGTAGTTTCCAGGGTCAGTTGGTGGTCCACCCTTGAGAAGATGGATAACCATTGCAATCCTCTATTCATGTGGTATGTAGCCTGTTTTGAGGCTGTAGCTGAAAAGTGACAAGTGGTTCTGATAGGTCATATTTTAAGATACTTAGGTGTCGACCCAGGATATTGTCTGGGCCCACTGAGTCTGAGTTTTTGGTGTTAACAAGTGCTGCCAGGACCTGCTCCCTGCTAATAGCTGGGGGAGTATGCTAGAAGGGATTTAATAGGAGCAGGCAGGGAGACAATGGAGGATGAAGTTAGAGCTGAATTTGTCAGCCAGCAGATTTGCTATGGCACTCTGCTCAGTGAATATGGCACCATTTACCACCAGATCAGCACACTACTTTGTGTTACCTTTAAGGTATCAGACATAGCTGTAGAAGGCTTTGTGGTTGTCTTTAACCTGAGAGACATTCTTGACCTTGTAATTGGCCTTGCTGTATTTAATTAGTCCTTTAAGTTTCCTGTTTAGTTTAATTAGTGAGCTCTTGCCATTATTGGAGTTGGTCTTTCTGATCTTGGCCATGGCTTTTTTTTCCCTTTTGTTATATACCTTGCTAAGTTTAGGAAGATTAGGATTCTACTGCTGCGGTTTGTTTATGAGGTTTGCTTTTGACTTACTTCTGGCTGGTTCAGCAGCCTCTATGCAGCAATTTACATGGTTATTCAGGGTTTCTGTGAACAATTCTTCATAGGTTTCTGTGAACTCAGGGTTGGAGGGCATTGAATGTTGACAAACTGTCACTTAATAGGATATATAGTTACATGTTTTGCTGGATTTTCTGTGTTCATTTTTTATTTCAAAAGCGACAGCTTTGTGATCTGACTTCAGAAGTGAGGACGTGACATGGCGGGGGGGGGGGGGGGGCGGTGTATATGGTTACAGCGCTCTCCCGTATTGGTGAGTATTAAGTCCAGTATGTTTGAACCCTTATAGCTTTAATCCTTGGTGCTAAAATGCTAAACTGTTCCTTTTGCCTTGTATTCTTACTTAGTTCACATTAACATTCACTACTATAATGTATACACTAGTGATTTCTGTAGATAAGCTATGAACACATATTGTAAGTTAGCACATGTGACAGTAAAGAAAGTTTAGCTTATTTTATTGAAATTAAGTATGACACATTGATTGCATGGTTAATATGGATTCTTATACATTCAATATGTAGGTCAGAAGATATACAGCCACTGGGGGGGGGGGGGGCATCACCACATCACAAAATATGTTTCCTATTCTTTCCTGTATTCACAGCAGCTCGAGTCCAGAAATCTCTCAAATATTTTTACCCAAGTATTGAAACCAGGGTAACTACTTATTTAAACATATCTGCCTATTACTTTGGGTTCCCAGTCTTTCTATCTCTTCTACTAACTTATCTCATAGACCCATGAGTGCCCTTATATGTCTTTCCAGATGAACATTCCCAGTCAGTAAATAATAAATAAATACATATATGCACACATACATAAATAACTAGCTCACTTACTGCAATACTCAGCATTTAAAAGTACAGGCACTGAAAAATATCTTTCAGTATTCATGAGTTCTATCTTTAATAATTTTGCATTCATGAGTTTTATCTTTAATAATTTTGCAAATATAAATTAAGTCCTATGTGCCAGGTGATGTGAAACTAAACAGTGTCATGTGTCACCTATATATTTTTTTAAATTTCATTCAAATTTCAATGAAGTACAATGGTACCAGTAAATCAATGGCTGATAGCTGGTTAATGATCAATAAACATTTGAGTTTAAATAACAAACTAATAACTCTATATTTAACAGACTACAAGAAAAAGGGATGTTATTTGCAAATGTGGAAATTAAGAGGAAATAAAGAAAACACTATATCTAAGAAATAACTATTTACAATAATTATGTATTAGTCCAAATTTACCAGTATTAGTACTAATATATTCTTAAATGTATACATAAGTTAATCATCATCATCATCCTCATCATCACCAACCCCCTTTTCCCATTTTTGTATATGGTGTCAGAGTGTTGTGTCAATTGTTGCCATCTCTCATGATTCAATGCTATTCTTCTACCTTCTTCAGAAGTCATTCTTGACTGTCTCAGGTCTTCTGTCACTCAATCCATCTATCCATCTCTCTGCTGGACACCCTCTTTTCCTCTTGCCTTCTTCCTGCCTGTCCCAAATATTTTCCACCAGAATGTCTTATGCTTTTTTGCACATGTACCCAAAGCACTCTAATCTATTTATCTGCAATTGGAGATACTTTTACTTTTGCTCTGATGGCCTCATTTCTTTGTTTGTCCAATAGTGTGCATCCTACAACCTGTCTTAGGTACTTCATCTCCACCACTTCTAGCTTTCTCAACTGCTGTGCCTTCATTAATAAGGTTTTAGTAATATACAGTAGTACTGGTTGTTACACTGTTTTGTCCGGGTCTATATTATAACATCGAAATCTACAAAGATCGAATGTTATAATATCGAACCCTAAACACCGAAATCCACAAACATCGAACAGTCCGAATAGCAATTTTTTTTCCCAGGGAAGAAAATCGCTATTCCAAGAAATATACACACAACACAAACACACACAAAAAACAGCAATCCACAAACATACACTTAAAATCCTACACCTAAACCTAAACTAAACTTTACATACACTACTAGCTATCCACTTACCTTAACCTGACCCTAACCCTAAGGTCCATCACTATCGCACACTCACCTCACCCATGCCCTAACCCTAACTTACCTAACCCGCCCCCTAACCCTAACCTACACACAACCGCACACTTACCTGACCTGCGCCCTAACCCTAACTCACATAACCCACCCCCTAACCCTAACCTACAAACAATTTCACACTTACATGAACCCGACCCGTAAAGCTCCAACATATTGAATGCTGAAAACAGTAAAGCCACAGCAATGGCCCACAGAATTCTTTCCCTGGGAAAGTATTCATTGTCCTGCACCTTTGCTGTTTTCAGCGTTCGACATTACGGGTTAGATATTATAACATTCGATCTTTGTAAGATTCGATGTTATAATATAGACCCGTTTTGTCGACCTTACTTTTCAGCCTTGATGGCATTCTTCTGTTACTCACTACCCCTGACGCTATGTGCCAGTTGGCTGCAGCCCCTCTGATTATAGCTTTAACCTCTTTATTCAGATTTACCATCTCCTCAACCAGTCTTACAAGACACTTGAAGCTGCTAACCTGTTCTACTATTTTCCATTTTTATCTCAATTACTAGCTTCTTCTTATTTCTCTCATTTGCTACCATTGCAACTGTCTTATTTACACTCAGTTTCATCCTATGCACCTTCAGTTTTGCATTCCATTCCACTATCCTTTGCTGAAGTGCTTGCTCTGAGTCTGTCTGTTATGCATACATAAGTTAAAAGAGTCACAGGTTAAACAGTAATAGCAACTTATAGTAACTAATACTTCAGAATGCCAGAATTATAGTTATCAAAGTGTTACCCTATTTTAGGTAATTGTTTATATATGATAATATTATTCATAGAGCACATTTTTGTTGTAAATATTTATTTTTATAAGCAGTTGACAAAATGTGACTGAAATAAAGGTTCTGAATTTTTCCAGTTTTTCATTAAGGTTTTCCAAATTATCATCAGAAAACACCATAAAAACAATGAACACTATAGTAAAGGTCTAACTACACATTCAGGGATAAAGAAATTAAAAATCACCAAGAAATGTAATACTTCTGATTTACCAGGTTGTAAAGCTTGTTGAAATGTTTGAAAATCTTCTCAGAACTTGATAATCCTGTACAGGAAAAAAAGTACATATTCCCAACCTGCCTTTTATTGACTTTTTGTCTTGGCTAGATATGCACCTAAACAAAATGTTATTGCACACAAGTGCGATAGTATTGAATTTAAATGAATAGCAAGCCACATTATCCTCATTTTATGAAATACAGCAAGTTAAAAACTCCTGACTGTATTACATAGTGCTTCATCCATACTATCACATTTATGAATCCTGAAGCCTGCTTTTTCATGTAACTTTTATCTTCATAATTTATATTACCTTAGTTCACTTAACTATTCTTACTGCGCATTTTTCACCTGTTACTCATATTCTATTAAATTGCTGTGGTTAATTACAAGTAACAAGTTAGCACAGTTTCAACCACTGTTCCTCTATATATGTTATAATGTTGCATACTTTACAACTAATTTAATGGGCCGTTGCTGTTTTATTTACATCCTCATTGCCTTTCACACACATAATACCACATACTTGTCCTCACCAATTTCAGTCCTTTGTATGCAATTCAGCAGTGATAGGAGTCATTGGAGAGGAGTGCCAAATGTTTGGGATTTACTTGCCGAGTTTAGAAAAGGGTATCCTACCTGGGGTATCTTGTCACTACACAAGAGTGAAATCTTGCTGATGACTGGGAACTCTTTGCCTTAGGACGATATACAGGAAAACAGTTTATCATCATTGTCCCTTTTCTCATCACTGTTTAACACCAGGCACAGTATGCTCAGTGTTATTTCATACTTATTGTGGAAGGTTTTCCTTCAACTGCTTGATGTCACATTGTTTATTTTCCAGTTATTTGATCTTCATTGATGATATTTTTATTGCTGATTCTCATTTTAGTGCTCCGTTCAATATAGATATATGTGGGCTTGAAATCTATTACTTTTGCTGTACTTTGACATTATGGTGTCTCATAGAAAGAGCAATATTTTTTAACATCATAGCTGCTGTAGAGGATTTGACCCAAGTAAAATTGTTTATTAAGTTTGCTTGCTTATTAGTGATGCATGAATACAGTTCAGCTGTGAAGAATGTCTAGGTGCTTTGTTTACTCATGCTGTTGATTTAGTGTAATTGCAACTGAGTAAGCTAGTCTAGATCAAGATAGTTTTAATCATACATTGTATATCCATTATTGGAAGCTGACCTGAGGTCCACTGTAGACATCTGGTTGGATACTAACTCTGATGCTTACTTGATGACATCTATTTCACTATAACTCGGCTGCTATATACAATCTTATGTGGATCAGTATCAGTGATGGGGTAGCTATCTGTTTTGGATCAGAGTTTGAGATGACTTACAGAGAGGGAGCCCATTAGCTCTTTGAATATATCCAAAGAGCAGGACTGAACTGCATCTATCTCCTTAGTTACTGTCTATTGGGTTATGACTTGTCATTTCTGCAACTGATAATAGGTTTCCTTGTCAATACATTGGCTGAACACAAAACTTGGTCATCCTTAGGGAATTTCAACATCTGGTTAAGTGATGAGTTATTTGTGTTTGTCATAAAGTTCCTCTAAGTTTTGGCTTTGCTCAGAAAATTTCCACTGCTACTCATTTCAGTGGCAACACATGGATTTAACATTTAAACAAAATGTTGTCATATCAGATCAACTGATGGAATCTATGTTTTTGGCACAGGGGAGGGTTGGCAGCTATGAATTGGGTGGATTATGTTGGAAAAATGTCCAATTTACTATTAGAATCAGAATGGTACACATAAGTGACTAGATATGAATTGTTTATAGATTAATTGATTTAACATTTCTGGATTTGTATATGCATGGTTACATTTCTGATAGTATTTACAAATCTTTATATGTTACCAGACCAACAATACCAACAATATTAGGTATTCCAAAAATCCACACAAATATTGTTGCTCCACTGTTGTGACTTATTATATTTGTACAGGGTTGAAAGACAGAACCCTTAGCTAAATATATTGATAGTAAGTTAAAAAATATATACAACAAAATGACATATCTTTTAAGGATTCTTGTAACTTTTTGGAAAAAATCAAATAAGTGGATTTTGTTGTGAATGTTGTATTTTTAACAATTGATATAAAATATGTTTTTAATTATTTCCTTATCAATAAGAAATGAATGTGATATAATAATGGAATTTGATGAATTTACATCGAATGAACTGAACATTTTAGAACAGTGTATGGATATTGTTCTGTGGAATAATTTTATTTATAATTAAGGCTAACATTATAAACAAATAAGTGAAGTACTGATGGGAATAGCTTACACCCCCGTTTTCCCCAATGAATCCTGTATTGGTAGGTAACACACTTGTTTTTTAATAATGTTCTAGTGCATTATGGAACACTTATTTGCAGTTTTTATATAATATTTTTAATATAGATTGTTAAAAAAACAAAAACAAATGAATTAATCAAATACATTAATCAAACAGCTGAATGTTTAAGCTTTACATATTCTTTTTCCATGATATATGATTTTGATTAAATTTATACCAATTTTCAGTAACACCTTTTCACATAACAGTTGTCATCCACTTTTTCTAAAGAAAAATCTTATTAAAGGACAGATGATAAGGCATCCATAATCACTTCTGAGTATAGAGACTTTTACAGGAAATAACTGTATTAAAAGGAATGTTTTCTGACAGAGGCAAGCCCCAAAACTTGATGAATGATATTGCTGATAATGTTATTAATTGCAAATGTGAATATTTTCAACCAATTTTACAAAAAGAATAATAATAAGAAAGAAAGAATTTAATGAAACAGATAATGTAATTTAAATGCCAACATATGAAAAAGCCATAATTTTAACTTCAGTGTTGAATCTCAGCAAGTGAAGGAAATTATCCAGAAGTGTTAGAACATATTTTCTGTTTATAATATAGCTGACACTTTAATTGGAACACATCAGTTATGTATTCATAAAAAGAGTTTCATATGAAGAGTAATTTTGAAAAAAATAAATGACACATATCACACAATAACTATAAAGGGGGCAAACATGCAAAAGATGTAAATAATGCCCCTATATTAATGAATATAGGAGAGATAACCCTAAAGTTATAGAAAATATTCCACAACTTTCAGTCCAGTATAATTGCTGGACAAAAGGAGTATGCTTGCTGTGGTATATTCATGCCCTTTTATATAGGTAAGCAAGAACATTGCTTAATACAGCATATTTGCCAGCATTTATATAATATTAATACAAACAACATGCTGAAGAATGCCCCAATTTTAATTCCTTTTTATTTTCAGTTATTGAAAAAGTACAACAGAATGTGAGAGGTCCTGATTGGCAAAATAAGTTAGAAACAGAACAAATGAAATGGCAACTAACATTAAATGCCTGCAACAGACCAGGGCTTAATGACTTGGACAGTATTTCAAGCATTTTAAAAATCAAAGGGATCGAAGTTAAAAGGTGTTGATGTAATATATTTCTTTTATTCTTTTTAAAAAATATGGATGAATTTTGGATATATGTTTTAACAAGTGTCATTCATGATTTTAATTTAGAAAGTTTTCCAGGATTTGTTTTACCATAGAAAGACACAGTTATGTTTATATAGCTTTAATTCAGATAATTGGATTAATCACATGACAAGGACTAGTTCATTAAAAGTTGTTTGTGTTTTGTAACTTGGCTCCGATGAAGTCTAAATTAGAAGACAAAAGTGTGCAACCAAACTTAAGCTGTTTATATTCACTTTTGAGACAGTGGTCAGCATATTTTTATTTGGTTATTGATGCCCATTATCTTGTTTTGACCAATGGGTCAAGTGCGCATCCATTAAAGGATTGTTATAATAGTCAGTCAGGTACCCTTCTGCATAGACGATGTGGGGATTTTTACACCTATATAAAAGTATTCTTTGGATACCCATTTGGTCCTGACAAAATGTGTTTTGACAAGCTAGTCTTTGCAGAACTGTGCCATATCCTTTATATCAGCCTTGACATCTTCCATTAGACACATGGTATTAAGATGATCAAATATAAGGTTATGAGAAAACTATTGACATATAAACCGAGTCCAGTGATGATTTTGAGAAACTCATGCAGCTCATAATTATCCATTCACTAATTTAGAGCAGGAGGCACAGGTCATGTATGTCTCATGCCAATGTCACCTCATAAACAATGGTTCATTTGTGATTTATATAAATAACCTTTATGCAGGTCCAAATGTTAGAGCTCACATGGAAAAAGATGCTTCTTCTCAAGGTAGCACTTATTTTGGATGGCTATTATTTTGGTTACCATTAAAAGCTCCCCCCCAAAAGAAAACAATATTTGGTTTACAGACAGATCTCCACAGCACTGAATCATCTAGCCATATTTTTCTAGATCACTGACATACTATGCAGTCAGCTCTATAAGGTATCTCAGACAGCTTTATATCTCTGATTATGAGCTGCACAATTGTTTGTGGCAAGGTTACCTTGATTAAGAGCACCCCCTGCATGTCTCCATTAAGGTCAAATGAGCCTGTTTATGAAAATGTTGGACTTTTTGTAGGAAAGACTTTATTTAGGCTAAATATGAGGAGACCATGAATTTTATTTTTAGCTCTTAGTCTGACTTACTGTTGGCTGGGTCATGGCCCTTAGAAGTTGCTTCCATGTTGCTTGGAATCCCTGTCTAGTTATTTTTCAAGATGATGTAATCATCATTGAAGGTGGAAATGCTCCTATTTCAATATAAGGAGGCTTTGTTCACCCTATCCTCAAAATGGTACACTATTGATCTGTATTATCTGGAAAATTATAATACCATATCAAATGTTTCTTTTTATGTACTATAAGTGAAAAAGTGGTCAACACTCAAAAGCATTCTCACCTAATAATTCATGAACTCTTGGAAATGTGGCAGTATTGCAGTAGATCTAGAAACTGCCGTGACACCATCCTTCTTCCCTTTATTAGTGATCACTTAATGATGATGGCTCAGTCCTTCTACTCCATACTGATCCTCATTGATTTCTTTGGATTTGATGCTGCTGACAATGGGATCCTTATTAAATACCCATGGACTCACTTTTTACTTATGTCAACAGGATCATTTACTTCGCCTCTTTCCTTGAGGGGTGCAGGATTGTGTCAGGTCTAAACTTTTCTTTGAGTTTTCTGCTGAACTGCTGAGTGTCACAGAATTCAGTTTTGGCTTCTTTACTGTTCATTTTGTATGTTATTACACCAGGATATGTCATTCCTACATTAAAGGGAAGTGTGCACTGATACTGCTGTTTAATTACAATCACCTTAATAAGGCTGTTACATGAACAAATGATTATTTTGGTTTGAGGTTAAAAACATGCTTATGCTTAAATACTAAAATATATATATCTTTAATGTGCACTGCCTTTCTACAATCCATAAAGGTTTTGCTTTGCTTTCTACATATTATCTTACGTCTTTACTGTAGGGCAGGACTACAGCATACAAGTTCAGTCTTCTTCTTTTGTTGTACATGTTGGGCACAATGTGGGTTCTGCAACATCTTCATGGCAGCCAATTTGAAATATAATAACCATTATTCAATACCTGGTCCTACTAAATTTAGTATCCATGTCATATTAAATGTGTAAGCTTATTCCCATAATTTATTACATTCCTGCTGATGCAGACAGCACTTTTCCTCTCAATGTAAATATCTAACTTTCACTTTGAAAAGATAGTGCTCTGTGATATTGTTATGAAATCACACTGTTATGTCTGGCTCCCCGCACTGACTGCTTTAGCCATCTGCTATCATATTCTTACTGATATTATGAGGGAGTGGGCTGGAAGCTTTAAGAATATACCAGGGATGTTGAAAGAAGAATGAAGCTTGTGATGTGATTTGAAGGTTTGTAGATCTCTTTATATATATATATATATATATATATATATATATATATATATATATATATTTCTGAATCTTTTTGTGTTCTTATATGTAAAACAACCCTCAAATTAGGGGGAAATAACAGATTAACATGTATTCTGGGAAAATAATCTGGACAAAAAATTAGTCATCATGATGTTTATTCTTTCTTGGAAAGACAGGATATTTTCCACCTTTCAAATCAACTTTACTGTCCTTTCCATGACTACCTCTAATTTGTTCTTCATCAATGACCTTGTAGTTCTTCTCTCTCAAGCCAGATTTAATTTTTTAGATAGAGAATCTCTCAGGTTTGCCAAATAATAATAATATATTAGCATGATTTATATCATTTAAGGACAAAGCTAGTGTTTTCCTTTTATAGTCATTTCATAGTCATAAAGTTCTTCAAATGTTCTAAGATTACTAACCCTCCTATTCAGATAACCAGTTTAGAATATGTAATAAGACAGCACCTATGATAAGACATTGCTTAGCACTTAATACAGACGATTAAGGGCTCCTGAATATTTTCTTAGCGACAATGGTGGGGCCACAGGATTTCAACTGTCCAGTTTGCAAAATATAAGTGACAGCACCCTGATATGTCCCCCCTCCCATAAAATGAAGAATCTGCTGTACCACTGCACCCAGTTTTCAAAGCTTTTCTTAAGAATGACATGCAAATCTGTGCAGGAATAAGGAAATATCATCCAGTGTATCTGGTGTGTGACAAAACTGGTGCAGGCTGCATCATTCTCCTGGAGTCAGAATCCATATTTTAGGAAGAAAGCAAGATTACCGCACTATCTTTGAACTGTATGTGTTATTTGATGATGATGATGCCCAGACCCTGAATTATGTAGTACTGTCAGCATTGCATTGCATGTGTTTTCTGATGATTTTGTATATAGCATGTTACCCTGAATTATGAAGCACAGTTGGCAGCTGAATTATTAGAAGTCATGAAGAGAAACTTTGGAAAGATAACATAAGGACAGACTTAAACAGATCCAGATGGATGCAGGACCCACAAATGGTCTTACTAGGCAGTTATGAAGAGTGATGGTGTTATAGTAGAAGTAAGACAAATTGTAGAAAATAAAATGATCAGGGACTGTGAAATTTTACAAATATGTTTTAATTTGTTATCTTATCTGGAAAGTTTTTTTTTAATAGTCATCAAGATAACATGAAAACTGTCATATGGACATGCTGAATTAGTAATTTAGTTTACTGGTATGGTCTTCCTGAATTAAAGTGGCATCTCCTTGTGCAACAGTGATGTGCTTGGAAAGTTGACATGGAAATACTTTAATTCTTAGTGACACACATCTACCTTATACAGTTCTTGCAGTGGAGAAAGATACACATAAGAATATCTATGCTAAGAAACTGGGTTGCCATAATGGTTATGGTGTTTACCTCACAAACACAAGGTAGAGGGTTTGATTCTCACTTTGAGGGAAATTGGCTAGGCTTAAAATGGCCACAAGGCCAGTTTGCATAGTACTTACCTATGAACCTGTGAACCCTGCTGATTGTGTATGAAAGGTGCTAATGTCATGATATACAGATGCTGCTATGTCTAGGATAGGATTAGTGCCATTATATGGTGAGATCAGTGTTTAGTCAATAAAGTCCTATTTACTCTCATGTGAGAGGAAGAATGGGATTCAGTAACAGGGCTGTTTATAATAAAATGACAACAGGCCTCTGAACTGGGCTAGTTCACACAAGCATAAATAGCATTGTTGCCAACACTGGTCACATTAATGTACAGAGGGATAAAGTCTGGACTACAGGCCAAGATATCTGAGTTCAGTTTGTGGATCAGGTGCTTGACAGCATTGGTGGGGGGGGGTTGATGGGTTTAACCTTCGGAATCAGAAATATATAAAAGATCATAGGATTATAAGAACTGCATGCCAAGTGATGTACCTGTAACTTCATGGAGGCAAAGCAAGCCAGCCCTGGGTTGAATTTGTGGATGCCCATCCAATAACCAGTGCAAAGCTGTCACTCTGTTTAATGTCTAAGGGCATTTTATTCCAGAAATGTGATAAATGTTAGGTAGTAAATCTGCCCCTGCAGCATGTTTTGTTATATGGTAGTGGAGATTCATACCTTGCATTAGTGGAGTTGTTTGTCCGGCATGATCTGGAAGGGATAAAGGGGGGGTTTGCCTTTGATGGAAATGGAATGGAATTCAAGACAGGTTTTCACATGAGAGTCATTAAGAGACTGAATACAGAAATAGGGTTTCAAGCCTGTCTTGGTAGCTCAGGGATTTTAAACCAGTAATCTTGGGTAGGAAAACTGGACCATTTCTAGCTGTTCAATGTATCAGGACAAATACATACCAGTATGGCACTGCATTCTATAACTGGTATAATTTGAGAAAGGTGCAGTAAATTGATGACTTCTTTTGACCTGGATTAGATATTTTTACTTAATGGTTGTGATAAACAGAAGGATTTCCTGATAACTAATGATACATGGTAGTCAAAGGAGAGGGAGTTATTGAAACAAGTGCCAAGATCCCTCATTATCATGTCAGTTTGGAGATGGGTGCAAGCTATGGTATAAACTGGAGATGAGAGTTTCTTGCCAAATGCAACAAGGCTACAGTGTTTTGCGTTTACTTTTAGATGTTTTTCAGTACACTGTTTTTAGTAGTTATACCATGTCAAGTGGTGAATGGACAATAGTTTCCAAATTGCAGTTGTCAGCAAACTTCATCAGCCACACATTTGCATCTGGAGGAGTTAACATCATGGATGACAAACATGTTCTCATTAATGCAGCAGAGCTGTTATGCCATACACACTCCCAATGGTAACTGATCAAAAGCTTTGACTTGTCCCCAGTGTTCATTTATAAACCCAACAGACAGTAAATAATTAAGTACATAAATATACTTCCACTTACATGAAAAACTGTATGAAAGTAATCTAATCAAAGCAATATCAAAAATATTCTGTTTGGCCATCACTTAATATTTCTAATCTCTGAAGTGCAAGTATTACAGACCAGGACAAGTATTTCATTACTTGAAAATAATGAAATGCATACTTTGAACAGTAGGTGCAATGTTTTCTGTCGGCTGAAAGTTTTGGTTGACCTTGGTGCAGATTCCTGTGCTAAACTTGGAAGTACCACATTCCTGGGACCAGAGTGGGGCACAAGCCTAATGAAAAAAAAAATGACATAGAAAACATGCATGACTTAAATGCAAATATAAGAAAATTAGCTTAATAAGTGCCTCTCTTCAATAATTTTCTTTTTGAGGTTGCTTGAAATAGTTTAGTTTTTCTGTATTAATTTTGACAATCTGTTTCATCTCTTTATATTTTCCATTTCATTAGAAAACATTTATAATGACATACATACATTTACTCTAGAAATTTGTTCTCCTTCTTATTTTTGTAGTAACAAATTAAAAAATGTAAATGTTAAAAGGTAATTCTGGTCATCTAGCTATGTGAGCAATCGATCCAATATTATACAGAGAAAATACATTAGGACAACTCTTCTAATATTGTATTTTAATAATATAAAATTGCACAGTTAATTATTTGCATTGCAATAGTTACTATAAATATACTATAATCAGTTACATGTGGAATACACAATTACATTTTTTAATTTTCATAAATGTAGTACTTAGCCTTTACATATTTAATGCAACCAGTATAGAATGCTTTATTACATCCTGATTTTGTTATAATAATATTAACAGTGAGTATGGCAATAGATGTGTAGAGATCCATGGGATATGAGACATAGGAGGAAGAAGATGTCATGCATTTAGCAATTAAAGGTCTATGTTCATTCTCAGTGCATAACTTTGCAAACTTTTTTCTTACTTCACATCAGTAATTGATATATAGTGGTGGCACACTCAATGAGCACATGGTTATGGGTTCTATTCCCACACCATGAAAATAGATTAATGACACCACAGTGCAGCATGGAGGGGTGCTGTACTCCTGAGTGTGTTGTCCTTCAGATGAAACATTAAACTGAGGTTCTTCTTCTATAGTTGGTAGTAGCTCAGATGGATATAAATGATCCTAGGTCTACTTCAACCCATCGAAAGCACACTTCTATAAAACTTAAATAAGTGAGCTGAGTTCCCCGAAGGTGTATTTCAACAAAAAAGCACTTTTGTGAAACTCAGTACACCGAACACAAACAAAAAAGACACACATAAAAAAATAACACAAATGTATTTATGCAGGAGGGCATGCCCCTGCACCCCACCATGTGGGGGGCTGCACCCCCCACATCACCCACTACTTAGACATACTAACTCCAAGACTGCACTACCGAGGGGAAAAGGGAATATTCCATTATCCTCACTGTGCTGTGATCTATGACAACTACTTGGTATACTGAGTTTCACAAAAGTGCGTTTTCATTGAAATGCACTTTCGCAGAACTCAGCTCACTTATTTAAGTTTAAGTTTCATAGAAGTGTGCTTTCACCATGTCGAAGTAGACCCATGATCCCATGGCGCCTATTGAAAAGAGTAGGGCTCCTTTACATATATACAAAAGTAACTCCTATTTACAACATATTCACATATTTACAAATATTTACAAATGTACAAATATATATGCATAAAAATATATTTGCACATATTCATAATTCCCTTTACAATCATAGTATATTTTCATCCGTATTAGACTCCCACTGCTTTTTCTATAACCACCATATAACTTTACTTAATATTGTTGCTAAAATCCATTTACCATTAAACATAATTTAATTTATTTTTTAACTCCATATAATATGTATGACATAAAATAACTTTATATCTATTCTTTTAACATATTCTTTATTTCCATTCTTATAATACCCATGTTTATTTATATCCACTTATTTTATATCTTTGAAAAAAATCTTCTTTACATGCTTTTCCCCATAACATTTATTACTCTTTTGCATTTCAGAAACACAGGTTCAGTAGTTCCTTCTTGTTGACAATGTAAACATATTCTAACACTTTTCTTTTTATACGGCATATTTCCTTTAACCAGTCTCCAAAAAAAAAAAAATGACATTTTCATTTCTGATTACATCATTTGCTTCTTATTTTCATTGCATTACCTTTTTCATCTGCTAGATTTTCCCATGGTTTTACATAGTAATATTTTATCATTGCATTCTTATACCATACTTTTCAATCTTTTTCTATAACATCAATTTTTTATTTTCCACAAAAATATTTTTCTTGGTAACATTTTATTTCTTCATTTACATACCGCAGTGGTGCAGTGGTAGCGTTGTCACCTCACAGCAAAAGGTTCTCCCACTCGATTCTCTGGGGCGCCTTCTGTGTGGAGTCCTCCCTGTGGTCGAGTGGCATTCGAAAGACATGTGTAGAATGGGCATGCCTTCGTTGAAGGTTGGGCGTCGAGCTGGCACCTTGGCACCATAAAAATCTACTGCCAATCATTAGCAGACTGGAGTTCCACTGTGGCAACTTCTAACCAGAAGAAGCCAAAAGAAGAACAAGAAAAACATTTACATACTCTTTTTCTCTTTATTTGTGGGGAGTGGGACATGATGCAAAAAAATGTGAATTGAAATGCTATAAATGTAACACAACTGGACATTTATGGATGGATTTTATTTTTTCATTTATATATTCTTTTTCTCTTTTACTCTATTTTACCATTTCCCAAATTTATCATATTTATATTTATACAGTTTTACTACTAATCTCTCATGTTTTTCATTTATCCACTTTAACACGTTATCACTTTGTACAAATGAAATGAAGCAGCATATGTCAGCGGGTTTATTAACCCTAAATCTCCTTCCTCTTTATTTATGTACAAAACTCCTCTTTTTACAGGGTTTAATCTACAGCCCCATATAAAAGAAAAAATACTGTTAGCAACATAAATACACTTGCTAAGTATTCTATTTTCCCATCAGTACTGAATTTATCAACTAAGTTTTTTTTCTGAATGATAATTTATATGTTTTCCAGAAAAGACCAGTTTTTTTTTTATTTCTTCTATTGTTTTTCTTTTTCCCATTGAATTCTACTTACATCTTTATTCCCAAATTTTATACCTAACATATAAATGTAATTCATTGCAATATATATACCCCTCCATCTTTACTATATAAGATAAGCATTTACTTTTCTCTTTATTTAAAGCCATCCCTATCACCTCTAGACACTAATTTGTACAAATTATTACTTCTTTTATCCAAACGTTGTTTTTTACAATTATTATAATGTCATCTGCATATGCTGACAGAACTGGAATTCTTAACCCTTCAGGTGTTATATACCCCACCTCTTTCATTTTGCAATTTTTTCACATACATACATTCATAACTAATGCAAAGAGTATACAACTCATTGGACATCCCTGTCTTATACTACTGTTTATGTATACCTCTTGGCTTAACCAGCCATTTACAAATATTTTACTTTATTATTACTATACAATGACATTCATAATTTTCTGACTTTCTCACTTATATTATATTATTTCATTAATACCAATAAGATTTCAAGTCCAGTTGTATCAAATGCTTATTAAGGTCTCCTATATTGATTTTCACTTCTTCTTTTCTATTCATATCATCCGCAATTTCTCTGTCATTAATAATTCTTAACAGACCTTCCCCTTTATGCTATATATATACTATCGTCCATAATATTTTCCATTTTTGTTTCAAATCTCTTTTGTGTTATTTTCATAAAGATCTTATAATCATTATTATTCAGTACTATCAATCTCCAGTTTTTTAATTTTCTTCTATTTTTTTCTTTCATATGAATTTAAGTATTCCACTACATAATTATTTATACATAAAACCTTCATTTAACCATTAATTCAAAATCTTTAAAAATATTTTTTGCCAGTCCTTTAAATTTTCATACATTTCATACCCTATTCTACTTAGTAATGCAGTCAAATATATATTTATTTGTCCTAATACCTTATATAGCTTATTTACAGAAATCTCCTTTTCTAACTCTTTATTCTCTTTTTCTGATAAATATTTGACTTTCCATGTTTTTTCACTGCCTTCTTTTTTCTTTAAACATGTCCTGTACATATTGTACTACACTAGTCATAATATTGTCATGAGTTCTTTCTACTTCTATTTTTGCATTTTTATTTCTCTCATTACACTATCATCTTCCTTTACTAATCTGCTTAAGTAACTCAGTGCTTCTATTTTTCCTTGTAAGAAATATCTTTGCTTATATAACAATTCTTGTATTTTTTCTTGATTTCTTTCATATAATTCTTTTTTCTTTGTCAAAGTACTTTCTATCATTATGTTGTAAATCTTACAATGCATTATGTTCTTTTATATTTTTCTTTCGCTATTTTTCTGACATCATATTGCCACTGTAAAAAACATGTTTTATATTTTTCCTTAAATACTATCCACAATTTAGAATAATTTTTGTAAAATGTTCTTTCAGTAATATGATATTTCCATAACTGTATTACTAATGTCTTTCCTTCTTCATTCCATGTTTTCTCATTTATCCTTTGTATTCTTTTGCTTATTTTATATATTGTTTTCCTTTAACCATTATTGTAAGATGATTGGAAAATCCTGTTTCAACTACCTCCCTTCCTCCTATAACTAAACATTTTGATAGTATAAAATAATCTATTTCAGTTCTATAAATACCCCTTTTATAAGTCCATGAATTTTTGTCCCAAAGTTTTAAATTGCCACATCATATAACTTCTAAAATTTTTCTTGCATAATTTTGTTTCTTTCTATTTACACTTGCCTCCTAAATCATAAGTAAAGTCTCCTATTATTATAATATTCATATTTATCACTACAGAGTCTAAAATCTGATGAAATAAACTTTTCCTTTCTTTACAATTTGTATAAGCATATAATGTTATAATTCTATATACTTGTTCTTTCCATTTTAAATTTTGCTAAAGTTACATATGATATCTTTACTATATTTCTACAGAATACAACTATTCCAGCTTATCTTTCCTTCTCATAGTTTTTCTTTTTGTAATCTTTCTTCGTTTGATAAAAGGCTTGTGTCTTCTAATATAATTACATCTACATCATATGTATTACACCCTCTCACCATCCAAAGTGCCTATTCTTCTACTATAGTCTTAATGCTATTCACATTTGCAGAAAGTACTCTAAAATTTTAATTTTCCTTAGATTCATGGTTACATAAGTTTGTAGCTAACTACTGTACTAGCTTTCTTAATAGTCCATTTTAATTACCAATTTCCCTCCCAAAGGTGGGACTCAAGCATTGTATCATGCATCTGTGAGTCAAATACCATAACTGTTATACCATCCCCTAGTTGTTAGCTGTAAATACTCTTTTTCATTCATTCCTTTTTTTCTTTTGTACTTATCCTTTCAAATTTTCTTTTTTTCTGTCTTTTGCCTTTTTACATTGGAGTTCTTTTTTTTCTTTTACTACATCCCAAGTTATGTATACTTTATCATTAGTTTCTGAACCGTCTTCTGTGCCCTCTTTTTTATTTTTTCTCATCTAAATCTTTTTCTATTTCTAGCACTTCTAAAATGTCTTCTCTTTGTTCATTTTATTTTCTTTCTTTCTTCCTTACTCTTATTTTCACTATTGCAATTCATCCATGAATGCCCAATTTTGTTACATTTATATAATTTCAAATCACATTTCTTTGCAACATGTCACATTTATCCACAAATATAACATTTTTTATCACAGTTACTTATCAAATGTGCTTCTTTTCCACAAAAAACATGTTTTGGGTTGTCCTCAGTATTTCACAACACCTCTATTCCTCTCCACATTAATCATGCTTGTTATATGATAGTTATTTTTCCTCTTTCTATTTATAGCACAATATTACACTCCCGTCTTCTAGCCTATAAAACCTTTTTATCATAAACATTTGCAATGTCCAATACTTCTTTATATAAAGTCCTTTCAAAGTCTCTCTTTCCACCTCTGTTCGAAATTGTACATAGATTCTTTGTTCTCTGTTAAATGCTTTTATGACATAAAAATTTCATAGGTTACAGTCTTTCTTTTTCATATTCTCCAATAAATTTTTCAATTTAAAAAACAGTCTCATATATAATGTCACAAAATGCCTCTTTGTTAATAAGAATAAATGCTTTTACCTCATGTGCTTTTACACCTGAAGGAGCTATTAAATTGTCTCACCCTTCATACCCGTCCATTTCTTTGTCTTCTTTACTTTGAATCCTTACTACGTACTTCCATTTTTCATTTTATTCTGTCTTCTTTTCTGCTACTCCCCTCTTGCTTTCTTTTGCTTTCTCTGTATAAGTTTTCTCTTCCATCACAACACTATTCTTTAGGATTGTCTCTGCATTTTTCTTTTGCATTTTCTCCATAATGTTCCCCCCAGGAAACATCTCCTTCATTTTCTGGCTCATTCTGCATCACCATTCCTTTAAGAAAATCATCCTGCAACCCTCCCGGCTAGAGGGTTGTACTTTCACATTCATCATTTGCTGACTCAACTCGATTGTACAGATTTCTTTGAAACATTTCTTCAGAATCCTATATGCATTCTCTGGTCTAGATATTTGCATTTTCCTCAATTTCTCTCACCATTCCATTATTTCCTTTTCTCTCCATCTGCCTCCCTATTTTTGCAGTATGCCTGTGTGCCTGGAACAGAAACAGAAGAGTTCCTGCAAAATTGGTTCCACTCGCAACAATGAGTAGGGGAAGTTCCCATATGCTCTGGCCAAATTTCCTCTAGTAGTATAAATATTGCCTTGGGTCTCCCCCTGAAAAGAGGCCACTCACCTAATGGGACTAATCCAGTCAACCAATTTGGAATTTGAGCTTATATTTTGCTCGTGGTGAGGGAAGGAGTAGAGTGCATAGATTCATGACTTTTCTGGTTGGGAAGTGAGTATCTGTGTGTGACCTTCCTAATTGGCCTAGTTTGCTATTCAAGGCATCTACCAGGAAAAGGCTACAACAACAGCTTGTGTGTTATCTAACTCATGGATCACTTGCATAAAATTAGACCTGTTAGTAACAACCTGCATTTCATTGCTGGAACCTGTGTTCTGGGAGACTGCTTCTCAATCTATCTGCAAATATACAGAGCTGAGTATATTTTTTTGGTTTTAGAGTTTGTACTGTTAATTGTTGCTTAGATCTCTGCTGAAATTGTTTTTTCCACCCACTCTTCCTATTTCTGGTTAGTAGTTTAAATTTGGTGGCTTTTGCAGTTGCCCGCCCCACTGTAGATTTGATCAGGGACACTCCCCCAGTCCCATCTCTTTACCACATTCTGCCTAATAAACTCTTTCTGCACTTGCTTTTAGTCCTTTTTAATTTAATTGCATTTTTAAACTGTGTTTGGTGTAATATTGCTACATACTTAAGTGTGCTAGCTTGCACTGCATGTAAATTGTTTTTACTGCTGTTTTAGCTACTTTTCTGTAACAAAAAAAAAAATTGTAAGCCTCTTTCCTACATTTCCTGTAACTAGTGTTCCAGATACAGATTTGCTGTATCCAGGACTGTATGTAAGTTTCTGAGCCCCCCAAGCCTTTCTGTGTTGGAGGGAAGCCTTCTAGCTTATCAGTGGGAGTAGTAAGCACTAGGTAACCTGTATATCACATAAGGAGTGGTTCTGGCCCAGAAATTGTAGTTACTGGCCGTTTGGGCAATCTTTTCCATCTCTCTCAACTTTCTGATTTGAAAGCCTGCTTTTCCACTTGTTTTTGTCCTGTATCTCATCTAGTGCAAATAAAGATTCTTAGTTTTAGCACTTAAATTTGCTTATTCGTGCTCAGCAGTTGTTCAGAACGTGTAAGCACTAAATAAGCTACTAATTACTTATGCACTCAACCTTCCTCATTACCTAGAGGAAAACAGTTTTTGTATTTACTTTTCTCACTTGCTTAGAGGAAAACAGCTCTTGTACTCACTTTCCTCACTTATCTAGAGGAAAATAGTTATTTATTCAGGCATGTCCAAGGGTCAGCTCCCATTGTTCTCTCCTGTCTATCTGATGAATCTGGGCATCTTGAGGCAAAGTAGAAATTGCCTCATGTACACAGACAACCCTCTCCTCCTACCACCCAACACTAAAACCTGTGAGAGATGTACTTATCTAGCCAAACTGGAGGTAAAGCTCTCTCCAACCAAGACTGAACTTGACAGTCAAGAGGAGAAAGTAAACATTTGCACCACACCACACTCATCACATATTCTCAGTAAATCTACACCACCAAAATCCACACATAGTAACACAAAAACATTTGCGAAGGCTCTCAATAATAATCTGTCTAAACAACAGAGACCTCCAAAGCAGAAACGCAAGCAACTTCCATCTCCCAACACAACCCAAATGACACATAGCCCACAGACCCAGTGTGCCACTCAACCACAGCCAATAAGGCAAAACAACATACCCAACACACTAGTCACAGGTGACTCTATAGTCAGGCAAACTGATGTCCCACTCACCAGGCTAAACAAGAAGAAGGTTACTGTCAGCTGCCTGTTGGGTGCCAGGATCTGCCACATAACCCACGCACTCAGGTCATTCCACAACAAGTACAAATATGACTCTGTCATTGTCTATGTTGGTGTGAATGACCTGAGACGTACTTCCCTGGAGTACATGAAAAGAGACATGGAAGAGCTCTCCAATCTTGTAGCCCAGGCAGGTATGACCCTAGCCCTGATTAGCATTCTGCCATCGCCCAGAATTATACTGCAGTACAAGGACAAAATGATTGACTTCAGCAATTGGCTAAGCTTTCAGTGTCATTCTAAGGGGATCCAGTATCTGTCTGCTTGGGATGACATGGTCGACAGACCACGATGCTTTTCCACAGATGGCCTGCACCTGTCACCCCTGGGATTCCAGATACTGGCTAAGGCAATTTCCGCCCCTATAGTGCCTTTTTTAGGTAAGGTTCAAATGACAAATTCACCACCATAACAGGAACAGGCAAGCAAAAACTGAGGGTAATGCTACTCAATGCTAGAAGTCTAAATCTCAAAATGAACTCACTCAAGGCACTCCTTAAAATGGAGAACATTGATATCTGTGCAGTGACTGAGACCTGGTTCAAGGCTCCAGAGAGCACCCCTGCACTACCAGACTATAACTCATACCACACTTTTCAGCCATGTAACCTGGACCAAAACACCAAAGGCGGAGGTGTGTCCATATTCATTAAGGATATCCACACCTTCAACTAGTTGCTCAGCATAATGCATCCAAGGTTATCCAAGTGCAACTAACTCTGGGCAAAACTTCAATCCAAATTGTAGTTTGCTACAGATCCCCCACCATGCCCCAGGATTCCCACTCCTCTTTTCTTGATGTACTAGAAATTATTAGGGTTCAACCAAACACCCTAATAATGGGCGACTTCAACTACCCCACCATTAACTGGGAAAACTACTTGTGTACCAACTTCTTAACTCAATCCTTTCTGGAATTCATAAACTCCAATGTCCTGGATCAACTTATCCACACCCCCCACCAGGGGCAACAATATCCTAGACCTAGCCATTACCAACATGAGTGACTGGTGTTCCACAACTGAAGTCCTCGTTGGTCCAATCTGACCATAAGCTAATCACCCTTGATATCCACATCCTGCCCCATTAAAGAAACCATGGTAAAAAATGTCTCCAAAGCCAACCTCTTGCTTCTTAAGGCAGAAGTGGTGAACTTCATGACACCCATGCAGATGGACAATACAGTTACAACTGCTGAATCCTACACAAATGCACTATATAAGCACTTACATGAATGCATGGATCGTGCTATCCCAAACAGAACCAAGATGCTATCCTCCAAAAAAAGGAAGCCAATCTGGTGGACCCCTGCCATAAACAAACTGTACAACAGAAGGAAGAAACTGTTGCAAAAGAGAGTAAAATCCCATGAGTGGAGGAGCTCCCTGGTCAGCCTCAGTAAGAAGCTGAGATCCCTTATAAGATCCTCCAAAGCTAGCTACAAAAACAAAATTGCCACTAATTCTAAGGACAACCACAAAGCATTCTATAGCTATGTCAAGAATCTTGATGGCAACACCCAGATCTGCTCTGAGTTACAGCACAATGGCATGAAAATTACAGAACCAACTGATATTGCCAACATCCTGGCAGATAGGTTCAGTGCTAACTTTACCCCCCCTCACGCCCTAAAGGGCCCATATCTATACAGGAATAATGCAGAGTCCCTGTAATCACAACTACGCAGGTAAAAGCTGCACTCTCTAAAGCCAGAAACGCAGCATCCATGGGACTGGACAACATGCCAGGCTGCGTTTTACATGAACTTCAGAATAAACTGGCTCCCCACTTAAGCACCATGTTCAATAATAGCCTTGCATCAGGCTTTGTGCCCACTGAATGGTGCACAGCAACAGTTATCTCACTCCACAAAGGGGGAGCCACCACTGATCACAGGAACTATCGAACTATTAGACTGACAAGCCTTGTCTGCAAGGCCATGGAAATTATCACCATGGAACTCATAAACAAAGACATTGGTAACCTCCAAACTCTGGATCTCACCCAGTTCGGGTTTGTGAAAGGCAGATCATGCCTCCTGAACCTGATCGACTTCTTTGAAGCAGTCACCAAAGCCGTAGATGAGGATAAGGTGGTTCACACAGCCTATCTTGACCTCGCCAAGGCTTTTGACACCATCCCCCCTTCTGGGATTATAGCTAAACTCACTAAACTAGGTATAAATCCCTACATCACAAGATGGGTTGCCAACTGGATCACTGACAGAACCCACACTGTAAAAGTTGCATTCTCCAAATCTGACCTCAAACCAGTGACAGGTGGAGTACCACAGGGTTCAGTCCTCGGACCTCTCCTGTTTGGTATCTACTTCTCTGAAGTACAGGCTAACACAGAAGGCCTCTGGCTAATGAATTTCACAGATGACTGCAAACTAGGAGCCATAGTCAAGTCCCCAAATGATGTGTACATCCTACAGAAGGGCCTCACTGAGATAGATGCCTGGTGTCAGAGCCATGGCCTCAAGCTCAATGCCAAAAAGTGCAGTGTCATCCCCTTTGGTAAAAACTCTGTACCTATGAACTACCACATAGGCAGCAATCTACTTAACACCGAATGTTTGATAATTGACCTTGGGACCCAGGTGGACAGTAGTCTCTCCTTTGATAGTCACATCGCCACAGTAGTCAGGAAGTCCTTCTATATGGCACACCTCATTATAAAATGGTTCTCATCCAGGAAAAAGAGGTCATTGTTCCCCTCTACTCGACACTCATTAGACCCATTATAGAGTACAATGCCCCTTTTGGAATGTACCTCACAAGACATCTGCAGCAGCTGGAATGGCCACAGACAGAAGTACCTCACAAAGAGGATTACTGGCCGCAAACAAATGCCATACACTGACCATCTCAAAAATCTCCAGCTTTATTCCGTAGCATATCACCTACTCCGAGGTGATCTCTGCCTAACATATAAAGCTATGTCAAACCCAGCGCTGTTGGACATGTTACACTTACATGCTCTAGGGACCTAAACTTGTCACCAGAATAAACAGAACATGCTGGAGGGATAGATTCCTGTCCCAGAAGCTACCCATCTATGTCAAGCAAAGTTCTTCATTAGCACTCTTCAAGAAAAATCTTGATGAGTGGATGGGAAATAGGAAATACACCCTGGGCATCACTTCTGTGTCTCTGCTTGACTGTGGCACAGGAAAATAACTTTCTTGGGTGGCGTAATCCAGGGAACCTTTTTGGCTAGGCTTACGTAGGCCCTTGGGCCGATAGCCTAGTACCTACCTATGAACGTATGAACAAGTCTACAGACCCTTACATCATCAGGGACAAGACTGTGGCTCATCAAACAGGTTGTAGCCTCCTTCTCTTCTTGAGATTGAGGCTACTGTTTTGCTTCTGGTGAAAGAAGAAGCAAAGGAGCATTGTATCTCAGCAGAGTGAAATTGTGGTGAGACCAACGCTAGTAGTAGTCACACAGTAGCCATTCAGGTGATTTCCCTTCTTTCATCAGTCTTGACAAGCTAATTCCTTATTTTCAGTAAATACTGCTTGATTGCCTTTTACCTTCAGAACATCTGCCAAAATACCATAGATCCTCAGGCTCTACTTATTAGTTTCCCCTAAAGTTTTTGTCAGTACCCTATATAGTCACAGAATACTTGAGTTGATATTTTTCCTGTAAAAGCACCATTGAAATTTCACCAATACCTAGTTACACACAGGACAACTAGTTTGCAGTGACAAGCACTGCCCCCAGAGTTGCAAACCGGATACTCCTGACATTGCTTTATATTCTCACTCTGACTGTCTAATCAGGAAAGTGTCTATTGTCATGGATATGAACTACCCACTATCTCCACTACCAGCTTGGTGGATATGTGCATCCTTAGGCAATGTAGAAATTGCCTCATGTTTACTGACAACCACACAATTCTCAAACAAACTGATATAGTATGTGAGAGATGTATTTACACAATGTCACTGGAGGTGAATCTCTCACATAAAAACCCTCCTAATGTTAATAAAGTTGTCAGTAGTACACATGCTGCACCCATCACACGCAATTCAATGCAGACACATAGACCCACATATGCTGAGGCACATAAATTTAACCATCCTAAACCCCATAGACCTCCTCTATGAAGTACACATAACAAACACCTTCAGCAACCCTGAATGCACTCTTTCAAAACAACACTCACATCAAAACACACAACCATATCTCATGGAGCCTTTACTTCTAAGCCTATAAGGCAAGCCACCACAAAATCTAACATTCTAGTAATCTGAGACTCCATTGTGAGACACACTGATGTCCTTCTCACCAGACTGAGTATAAGAAAGTCACGGTCAGTTGCTAGCAGTGACCAGGATTTGCCACATTACGCACCCACTCATGTCATTCGATCACAAGTAGCAGTATGACTCAGTCATAGTCCATGCAGGTGTAAATGACCTGAGATGCACCTCTCTAGACTGTATGAAGAGAGATTTCATGGAGCTCTCGGAATATGTGTACCAGGCTAGTATGAGCCTAGCACTGAGAAGAATTTTACCTTCTCCAAGGATGATGCAACAATATGAACAAAAGATGACTGACTTTAATAATTTGCTTAGTTTTTGATGCATTCTAAATGGGTACAATATTTGTCATCATGGAAGGAGATGGTGAACAGACCACAATGCTTTGCCAAGGGAAGGTCTGCACTTCTCCCAACAAGGCTTTTGAATATTAACTAAAACATTGTCCTCCCCCATAGTGCCTTTTTTAGGCAATGCCAAACTTAAAGAACTTCCAACACCATATCAAAACCAAGAAAATCTAAAGGTGTTACTGCTTAATGGTTGGACTCTAAACAAATAAATTCTGCTCCCTAGTATCTCTCTTCACCCAAGAAATGATGATGTTTGTGCAGTCACTGAGATATGGTTTAAAGCTGCAAAGAGCACATCAACAGTCAAAGTTATCATACCTTCCACACATTTAGTCCAGCTACTACACAGACAGGGACTAAAGGTGAAAGTGTGTCGATTTACATCAAGAATAAATATACCTCAAGGCTGGTCAAACAGGACAATGCACTTGAACTTCTCAATATTCAAATCACCACGGGCAAAATTCAATATCACTGCTTTGCAAGATATGACCCAGGAAACCCATATCATTTTTTAGAATTTAAAAAGTCCATAAAACATGTGGGAGAAACAGACAAATGCAGGTTTTGTAAAACCAAACTGGAAACAGTTGTACACCTTGTTGCTGGTTGTGGCATACTAATGGCAGAAAGACTGTATACTGAAAGGCATAATAATATGGCAAAACCATTGCACTGGGGATTGTGCAAACATTATAATACTGAAGTAGCTGAAAAACACCGGAAGCACGAGCCACAACGTATCACAGAAAATGATTATGTTTACATCACATGGGATCACCCATTAACAACAGTTCAAAAGACAGATGTGAGAAATAAGATATAGTGGTCCATGAAAAGAAGACAAAATTGATCATTGAAATACCCAGTGACTATGGTGTCTTGTGTACAGAGAGACACAAAGTCATAAATATCAGAATTTGCAGACAGAAATGACAGCAATGTGGAAGAAAAACAAGGAGCAATGGGTCTTATGAAAAAGACTCTACAATCATATTTAGATGTGTTACTAGTACGTGCAACTCCATGCAAATTGCAGGAGTCATTAGTGGGTACATTGTGGTTGCTGCAAAGGGCACTCTTGGCTGACATCAAAGTTTGAAACAATACTAATTTCATGAACTTTAATCATACTTTGACTTAGGGATGAGGTCCATTCCCATCATGGTATTAGAACCTCAAAAGATTTGGAGACATTAAAAAGGGAGAGAACTGATGAGAGAACAACAAAATAGTTTTCTTACTAAATGGGAACAGTCAAGAAAGAGAGGAAGAAAAAGTGCAAATTCTGATACGAATTATTGAAATTTTGGATGCCAGCAGCAGCTTCCCAATGGACAACAAAGAAATATAGTGGGCACAAGAGTAACCTTTGGGACAGTAAGTGACTGTATGTATTTATTGCCTTCATTGAACTGTGCATATGGGTTTTATAATTTTTTTGAGACTGATGAATCACATCTCTGTTATTAATTTATCTGTTGTAGAACCTACAGAGATGCTACTGAATGTACTTGTGGTTTAAAATTTGTTCCAATAGTAATCCTCCAACTTTATAAGATGAAGATTGAATTATTTAGATTTATGAGAAAGGTGCACTTAATGTGTCACTTTGTTGATACGAATGTATGTGAAAATATGACTACAATAAATTAATTTTTGATGTTTGATAATTTTGAGGATGATTTTAATAACTGTGATAGTTTAGATAAAAGTTTTTATTCATATGTTTCTGATAATGATAGTTATAATGCTTATTATAAATTGGATTTATCAAATATTCAAATCAAATGTTCATAGTAAAGTGATTTTATCCCTCCTATATTTAGGAGATTGAAACAATTTCTGCTATGATAGGTTATGCTATTGAAAAGTTGTTTTAGGGTTTTAATAAATGTAGAGATAAGATTAAATACAATATGTCTAGGACAGAATGCTTTGATTTGAAGTAAGTCAGAAGAAACATTCGATTTTCAAACCATCCAATAAGGGTAAGAATATTGTTTTAAATTATAAACAGCATCTGGATATGCATTGCAAGCATTTGATAGATAAAAAAATTAGATTATTGAAGATTATTGATAAATATATTTATGATAATGCTATAAAATGTTTTAGATTTATTATATAAGGGTGTTAGATTAGGTTGTTTTGTTGAAAATTATTTATGCAAGGGTTAGATTAGGTTGTTTTGTTGAAAATGATTTATGCAAGGGTTAGTAGTTAAGCACCCAAGAATAGGCACCTTTTATTGTCTTCCTAAAGTACATAAAGATATTAACTGTTCACTGGAAGACTGATCATGTCATATTGGGGAGCTATTTAAGTAATTTACATATATTTTTACATAATTTTATTTATTTATTTCTTATATAATTATATGAAAAAATACCATCTTCTGTTAGAGAAACTTATGGTGTTTTGAATGTTATTAGTGATTTGGTATGGATAGATGAGATGTATTGGATTTCTTTAGATGTGGATAAGTTATATAACACTTTTAAGCATGGGTATGGGGCAGAGGCTATCCATTAAAACCTCAGCTTTGGCCGGCTAAGATCTAGCTGTATTCAACTGGACGTATAAGAGAATTTAAGCACCTTTTAGCTGCACTTTTTTCAAATAATACAGTATTTAAATTGATTTAATTGTGTTGCATGAATATTAACTGAATTGGAAGTTTTGACTCTGTTCTTCAGTTAGTGCTTGCTTGAATTTTATTGTCTGTTAGTAATTGTAGGTGTGCGGGTAGCCACATTCTTTGATTTCCTGTCAATGCTTATTTAAGTGGTACAGTTTGAAATATTTTCTGCTTAAAAACCTCAGCTTTGGCCGGCTAAGCTCTAGCTGTAGTCAATTGGACGTATAAGAGAATTTAAGTACCTTTTATTTGCACTTTTTTCAAATAATACAGTATTTAAATTGATTTAATTGTGTTGCATGAATATTAACTGAATTAGAAGTTTTGACTGTTCTTCAGTTAGTTTTCCCACCCACCCTCACTGTTTCTGTTTTGGTGTTAATCTTAGTGGCTTGGAAACTGCCCGCCCCTCTTGTACATTTGTGTTTGGATACTCCTTCTGGGCCCATCTCATTTGCTCACTCAACTGAGTGCAGTGAGATCATATTCTGATTTCAGGCACTCGTACTGTGTACAAAGAGAGCATCTGGGAAAGAGAACAAAAAAAAACATTTTAAGCTTGTTTCCTGCCTTTCCTGTTAAGTGGTCTAGACTGTTTGTAGGCTTCTGAGCCCCAAGCCCTTTTGTGTTGCAGGGAAGCCTTCTAGTTTTGTTTTGTTTCTTATAACTAGCCAGTTCTCTATTTTCAGCACTCAAATCTGTTTCTTTGAACTCAGCACTTGTTCAGAACTCATTGTAAGCACTACATAAGCTGCAAATTACTACAGCACTCAACTTTCCTCACTTGTCTAGTGGAAAGCAGTTTTAAGTACTTAATAAATAAGCACCTATCCAGGCATGTCTAAGGGTCAGCTCCCAGTGATTTCTCCTGTCTACCTGATGAATCTGGGCATCTTGGGGCAATGCAGCAATTGCCTCATGTACACAGACAACCCTCTCCTCCTACCACCCAACACTACAACCTGTGAGAGATGCACTTATATAGCCAAACTGGAAGCAAAGCTCTCTGCACCCAAGACTGGACTAGACAGTCAAGAGGAGAAGATAAGCACTTGCACCACACCACACCACACTCATCACATAGTCCCTCAAAACCTACACCACCAAAACACACACATAGAAACACAAAACACACACCTACAGTCACGGAGGCTCTCAATAAAAACCTGCCCAAGCATCAGGGACATCCAAAGCATAAACGCAAGCAAACTCCACCCCCCAACACAACCCAAATGATACATAGCCCACAAACTCAGTGTGCCACTCAACCACAGCCCATAAGGCATAACAATGTACCCAACACTCTAGTCATAGGTGACTCTATAGTCAGGCACACTGATGTTCCACTCACAAGACTAAACAAGGAGAAAGTTACTGTCAGCTGCCTGTCAGGTGCCAGGATCTGCCACATAACACATGCACTCAGGTCACTCCACAGTAAGTACAAATATGACACTGTCATTGTCCATGTTGGTGTGAATGACCTGAGACGTACCTCCCTGGACTACATGAAAAGAGACATGGAGGAGCTCTCCGATCTTGTATCCCAGGCAGGTATGACCCTAATCCTGAGTAGCATCCTGCCATCACCCAGAATGATACCACAGTACAAGGACAAAATGATTGACTTCAACAATTGGCTAAGCTTCTGGTGTCATTCTAAGGGGATCCAGTATTTGTCTGCCTGGGACGACATGATCGACAGACCACGATGCTTTGCCAAAGATGGCCTGCACCTGTCGCCTTAGGTTTCCAGATACTGGCTAAGGCTCTTGCCACCCCTATAGTGCCTTTTTTAGGCAAGGTTCAAATGACAAAGTCACTACCATAACAGGTACAAGCAAGCAAAATCTGAGGGTAATGCTACTCAATGCTAGAAGTCTAAACCTCAAAATCCACTCACTCGAGGCACTTCTTAAAATGGAGAACATTGACATCTGTGCAGTGACAGAGACCTGGTTCAAAGCTCCAGAGAGCACCCCTGAATTACCAGGCTACAATTCATACCACACCTTTCGGCCACTTAACCCAGAATGATGCACTAAAGGCGGAGGCGTGTCCATATTCATTAAGGATATCCACATTTCCAGGCTAGCTGCACAGCATAATGCATCCGAGATTATCCAAGTGCAACTAACATTGGGCAAGATCGCAATCCAAATTGTAGCTTGCTACAGACCCCCCGCCATGCCCCAGGATTCCCACTTCTCATTTCTTGATACACTGGAAAGTATTAGGGTACAACCCAACACCCTAATAATGGCTGATTTCAACTACCCCACCATTAACTGGGAAAACTACTCATGTACCAACTCTTTTGCTCAACGATTTCTAGAATTCATAAATTCCAACGCCTTGGATCAACTTATTTACACCCCCACCAGGGGCAGCAATACCAACATGGGAAACCGGTGTTCCACACCAGAGGTCAATTTCTTGTTGGTCAGATCCGACCACAAGCTAATCAGCCTAGGCATCCACATCCCACCCCCACCCCCAATTAGAGAAATCATCGTAAAAAACTTCTCCAAAGCCAACTTCACACTTCTTAAGACAGAAGTGGCAAACTTCACGACACCCATGCAGATGGACAATAGAGGTATGACTGCTGAATCCTACACAAATGCACTTTATAAGCACTTACACGAGTGCATGGATCATGCTATCCCTAATAGAACCAAGATGTTATCCTCCAAAAAAAGGAAGCCAATCTGGTGGTCCTCTGCCATAAACAAACTCTACAACAGAAGAAAGAAACTGTTGCAAAAAAAGAGTAAAATCTCATGACTGGAGGAACTCCCTGGTCAACCTCAGTAAGAAGCTGAGATCCCTCATAAAACCCTCCAAAGCTAGTTACAAAAACAAAATTGCCACTGACTCTAAAGACAACCACAAAGCATTCTATAGCTATGTCAAGAATCTCAATGGGAACACTCAGATCTGCTCTGAGTTACAGCACAATGGCGCTAAATATACAGAACCAACTGATATTGCCAACATCCTAGCAGATAGGGTCAGTGCTAACTTTACCCCCCTCTCCCCCCTAGAGGGCCCATCTCTATACCGGAAGAATGCGCAGTTCCTATAATCACAACTACACAGGTAAAAAAAACACTCTCCAAAGCCAAGAACACAGCATCCATGGGACCTGACAATATCCCAGGCTGCGTTCTACATGAACTACAGAATGAACTGGCACCCTACCTAAGTACCATGTTCAATCATAGCCTCACCTCAGGCTTTGTACCCACTGAATGGCGCACTGCGACGGTTATCACACTCCACAAAGGGGGAGCCACGATGGACCCCGGGAACTACTGCCCCATTAGCCTGACGAGCCTGGTCTGCAAGGTCATGGAATGTATCATCATGGAACTCATAAACAAAGACATTGGTAATCTCCAAACTCTGGACCCTACCCAGTTTGGATTTGTAAAAGGCAGATCATGTCTCCTAAACCTGAATGACTTCTTTGAAGCAGTCACCAAAGCCATAGATGAGGGTAAAATGGTTCACACAGCTTATCTAGATCTCGCCAAGGCTTTCAACACCATCCCCCACTCTGGAATTATAGATAAGCTCACTAAACTAGGTATAAATCCCTATATCACAAGATGAGTTGCCAACTGGCTCACGGACAGAACCCACACTGTGAAAGTAGCGGATTCCAAATCCGACTTCAGACCACTGACAAGTGGAGTACCACAGGGTTCAGTCCTGGGTCCTCTCCTGTTTGGTATCTACTTCTCTGAAGTGCAGGCTAACACAGAAGGTCTTTGGCTAACAAAGTTTGCAGATGACTGCAAACTAGGAGCCATAATCGAAACTCCTAACGATGTGGACAAACTACAAAAGGGCCTCACTGAGACAGATACCTGGTGTCAAAGCCATGGCCTGAAGCTCAATGCCAAAAAGTGTATTGTCATCCCCTTTGGTAAAAACTCTGTACCCATGAACTACCACATAGCTGGTAGTCTACTTAATGCCAAAAATGTGATAAGAGACCTTGGGACACAGGTGTACAGTAGTCTCTCCTTTGATAACCAAATCACCACAGTGGTCAGGAAATCCTTCTACGTGGCTCATCTCATCACAAAAGGATTCTCATCCAGAAAAAAAGAGGTCATTGTTCCCCTCTACTTGTCACTCATTAGACCCATTATAGAGTACAATTCCCCTTTTGGTATGTACCTCACAAGACATCTACAACAACTGGAAAGACCACAGAAATACTTCACAAAGAGGATTACTTTCCTCAAACAATTGCCCTACGCAGACCGTCTCAAAAAACTACAGCTTTACTCCATCGCATATCGCCTACTCAGGGGTGATCTCTGCCTAACATACAAAGCTATGTCAAACCCAGAGCTGTTGGACATGCTCCACTTAAATAAATCCCAATCCCTCCGAGCTACACGCTCTAGGAACCCAAACCTTGTCACCACAATAAACAGAATATGCTGGAGGGATAGATTCCTGTCCCAGAGACTTCCCATACTCTGGAACAGACTACCTATCTATGTCAAACAGAGCTCCTCATTAGCACTCTTCAAGAAAAATCTTGATGATTGGATGGGAAATGGGAAATTCACCCCAGGGATCACTTCTGTGGCTCTGCTTGACAGGGGCACAGGAAAATAATTTTCTTGGGTGGCGAAAGCCAGGGTATATTTTTTGGCTAGGCTTATATAGGCCCTAGGGCCAATAGCCTAGTACCTACTTATGAACCTATGATACACTCATGACTAATTATGTCTTTGAATTACAGATGTTTTGTCTGATTGATAATTATTTTATGTTTGAAGAGAATGCTTACCATCCATTAAAAGAGACAACAAAGGGCATCTTTCCCCATGTACGCTAATTTGAACATGAGTATATATATATATATATATATATATATATATATATATATATATATATATATATATATATACACACACAGGATGTTGTTAATAAATATGTAAATGGTTATAGATTTTTTTAATGACTTAATATTTGTTGTCAGCATGGTAGGGAATTCATGGGACCATTTATAAAATATTTGAATAACAATAGACAGACTAAGTTTCAATTTTAAAGGGGTCATTTTTGAAAAGAAAGTGTAATTTTTGGATATATTATAGATTGGTAATATAGTTAAAACAGAGATGAGATTACAGAGAAAACACACAGTTACCATGATGGTTATCACCCCCCTTATTTGATGAAGACTTTATATAAAAGGGAATTTATCAGAATTCGGAAATTGAATAGTAATTGGGACAAGTTTTTGTAAGAAGCTAATTGTACAGTAAAATATTTGCAGGTTTAGCTCTTTGTTGTAATTTTTTATGCATGTTAATTGCCCATTGTCAACAGTGTTTATAATTATTTAGGCAGCCACAATTCAGTTATGGCATTCCATCAGTCAGCAGTATGATTTGTGTAATGGAATATAAGTGCTGATCAGTCCTTCCAACTGCAAACCTGCAAGCAGTATCAGTAATTGTTTAAGTATCTACAATTGAAACTGGGCCTGCATAAATGATTCAAAATCTGCTTATAATATGTGAGTGGTAGTGTGTGTGTGTGTGTGTGTGTGTGTGTGTGTGTGTGTGTTTATGTGCCTAAGAGCTTATGTATGCATGACTGTGTATGTATGTGTGTGTGTGTGTGTGTGTGTGTGTGTGTGTGTGTGTGTGTGTGTGTGTGTGTGTGTGTGTGTGTGCGTGTGTGTGTGTGTGTGTGTGTGTGTATGTGTGTGTGCATGTTAGTGAGTGTGTGTGTTCATGCACGTACATGCATGCACGTATGTCTGTATGAACACTTGTTCATAATACATATCATAAAATTAAAAATAAACACAGTTCTTACCACAAAACCATTATCTTGATTATCTTCCAGTGTCATTCCAAAATTCATGTTGCTGATTTCCCTTGAGATATTCTGAAGAGTGGCATCTCCTGGCAGCAGTCCAGAATTAGCAAAGGAAAAAAAGAAAAGACACATACTAATGAGATGATGCCCTCTTCTTTTCAGCATCATGTGTGAAAAAAGCAGTGAAAATGTTTAGTTTTCAGTGGCTTACCTATATGAACCCTGGCACAGTTCCTGTCTTGTCCAATACTGCATCTGTACACATCTCCTTTTCGGTTATCTACAGTCCCTTCCCATGGAGCACTGACTAACATCCTACAGAGAAGGACAAACACAATGATTAATAATGATTGAGAACAAATTTTGTTAAAAAACTTTGTACAAATTAAGTGATAACATTCTGTCTCAATTTCTTTATGTTGTGCAGTCACCTGCAAATGTAATGGTGTTCATTCTATATAAATACTCCCAAATAAAACACAGATTTTGACCATTTTTCATAATGGCTTGTACCCTTTATGCAACATCATTCAAATTTCTAATAACCTTCATAAATTGTACCTGCATTTGTTTTTTCAACTGTTAAAAATATTTTGAATACCATATTTCCCTTATACTGTACAACCTCAGTACTTGATGGTCAAGTAATAGATTTAGTTTAAACTATCTTGGTAAGTTACAAAGCAATGCAGATCTGTCTTGAGTAATCTGGTGACCATTCTACAGCCATGTGTTTCTTCTGACACTATTAGATAATGTATTGCATTCTGTAACTTTTGGTCCTAACCTAACACCTGATGTTGTAATAGGTCTAGATTTTCTTGAAGATAATATGGAAATTGTGTTAGATGAGAAAACAGATGGCTACTCTGTGGTCTGAATAATAATAATAATAATAATTATTATTATTATTATTATGTTGTTTTGTTATTATTATTATTATTGTTGTTGTTTTGTTATTGTTATTATAATTATTATTGTTGTTTTGTTGTTATTGTTTTGTTGTTATTGTTTTGTTATTATTATTATATTATTATTATTGTTGTTTTATTATTGTTGTTGTTTTGTTATTATTATTATTATTATTATTGTTATTATTATTATAATATTATTATTGCTGTTTTGTTATTATTATTATTGTTGTTGTTTTGTTGTTATTATTATGGTTGTTTTGTTATTATTGTTGTTTTATTGTTATTGTTTTGTTATTGTTATTATATTATTATTATTATTGTTGTTGTTTGTTGTTATTAATATATTATTATTATTATTATTGTTGTTATTATTATTTTTATTTTTAAAGGTAGCAGGAGAGTGTCAATGGCAGCATGAAGACCTGGTAAAACTCACTGCTGACCAGATCATATGCTTCATGTAAGAAAGGGAAGGACAGCAGCTTGACAACACTCATAAGAACACACAGTGCTGTTATTAAGTTAGCGAAAGAAATTTGTATAGAAACTGATAAAGACAAAAAATATATGTAACTACCTCCATAACAAACAAAAAAATATTAAGCTAGTGAAATCAGTCACTACAGAGACTAATAGGAAAGAATTTATAGTATATAATGCAGGACCTTGTCAGAAGATTCCAGTCACTAAAATAGTGAATGAAGTCTGTGTGGGAAAACAAAGGGAAGACTCTACAGTAATAAACTCATCAAGAAAAGAAAAAAAGAGAACATGAACAGAGCCCTAGATTTACTTCTTTAAGGTTAAAACAGAGAGCTACTAGGAATTAAAGCTCACAACAGCAGACACTTACAAACAGAAGCTACTAAGGGAAGAGTTAAAGAACTGCTAAAATTAAAAGCAGAAGAAAATCTGTGCCATAAACTGACTCTTGCAAATGAAGAACTACAAGAAGGAAGACCTATACCTGTACTTTTAGGTGAGGCTGTAGCTTCCACTTGCCACCTCATATCAGAGTATAGATGGAAGTACAGATGAAAGTGTCTGTGACTAGTGGATTTGCAATGACAATTTTAAGAAAGCACAACGGGAGGACAGTGCATTAATCTGAGCCAATGACAATGTATTCACAATAGAGTCAGTAGATAAGTAGGGCAGGCCCATCCTATACAGATATTTTGAGCTAGATAATAACATACTAAATAGTGTAAATAAAGGCAGAGAAAATAGCATGCTGACTGTTAATTCTACAACCTGATACTTGTGGCAAAGTTGGGAAATAGTCATATTTTTGGGAGGACATGAGGATGGCTGAATTTTCATAAGGATTTATTGGATTTATTGGATTACTGTAATGAGCAACATTTCATATTTTTATGCAGCATGCTCAGAATGTCAACAGACTGTAGCACATTTTGGATTCAGAAGTCTGCAGATAAATATACCTTTAATTGAGATTCCATTTGAGCAGATAGCTATGGGTCTTGTAGGCTCATTAGTAAAGCATATTTCCAATAAACAGAGCCACTACAAAAGGCTAGTGTTGTCAAGAACTAAACAGGCAGTATTTACTTTTTTCAGGGTTGTACTTACAGACACAGGAACCCCATTTATTTCCAGACTAACACACCAGTTTGTCAATGTTTTAAAGTAAAACAGTTAACAACTTCTACGTATTACTACCCAATCAACTCCAGTATAACCGACTCATAGTTATTCATAAAATTCTCTACCAACCTAGCAGTACACCCATTCTGACAAATATTATCACCCCCTACAGTAACTTTGCATCCCTCCGCTCCTCCAACAGAATGCTAGTTCAATCTGCCAAAGCCAACAACTCAGCCAGAGAATCATTATTCTCCAACTCTGCTGGTAAAAAATGGAACTTACTCCCCGCAGACTTTACCACTGCATCCTCCTTATACCAATTCAAAATATCCCTAAAGAAACACATACACATGCATTGGCTATGTCCATGTCTAAACCCAGACTAACCCAATAAAAGCACAACTCACACAGGAGAAATACCCAATAATAATAACTTCCTGAACCTACAAGTATAATCGTTCTAAACCTTTTCTCTACCCAAACTACATAGACTTCTCAATAACCATTAAGGCATAATTATAAGGATGGGGACTTGTTATCCTAGCCATTCTAAGGCTATGTTTTAACACTTTCACGTGTAATTTCTAACAACTTCCCTTCTTAACTGACCACCTTTTCCCTCGTTTGTCATCCTTAAAATCAATCTGTGTAAACATTTTAATCTATACACTTCAATGCTGTTATATAATTTGTGCACATATTTCATTCTATAAACATTCAATGCTGCTAAAGTTCAATGTAACCATGACAATTTTTGTCACTTATTTTTAATTTTTTTAAATTTTAAACTTCAGTGTAGCCATGACTATATATTGTCGCATATGTTTCTTTTTTTTTTTTGTACATGTGGAGCTTTTCTCCTCGGGCCTCCGCTGAAAATGGACATGTATCCAGTTGGACTCTCCCAGTTAACAAATGTAAAATAAAATAAAATAAAATAAATAATTACACTCACATTGATGAGTCAGTGGAGTGCTTTAAAAAAATTTAAGTCTATGCTAAACAAGGTCATAGACGATGATGGTAAAAACTGGGATTTGTTGTTTCCTTATCTATTGTTTGTTGTAAGAGAGGTACCATAAGTCTCAAGCTTGAGTTACTACATCGGAAATATCACTCAGGCTTGCTGGACAATATTAAAAAGACTAGGTGGGTAGAGAAACCTTCATTTAAAAGTGAATAGTACACTACTCAAACTTACAAGCTAAACTGGAAATTGTTAAGCCAAAAGTGAAAACACATATGCAAAGGACACATACAAGAAATACAATAGAGGGTATTTAACAAGAGGACCAAACTCAGGGAGTTAAAAGCAGGACACAAAACATTGGTGTTAGTCAACTCTACTGAGAAAAAATAAAAATAAGGTAGCATGAACCATTTGAGATAACAGTGAAAATGAATGATGTAAACTACAAAATAAGACTGGAAACAGAAGACCAGCGCAGCTATATCGCATGCATATTTTAAAAGCATGGAGGGAAGCTGAAGCTTCTGCAGCTTTTTTTCCTAAAGACAACATCACAAACATGTATGACCTGTTCTGTTCACCCTTGCTATGCTCAAGCTCACTCCACTCCCTTAACCTACCACATACCACCAGCACACTTACACTTATACTGTTCTGAACCTACATACTACAGGTAAACACCAATTAGATCAATACCAATTACCTCACTCTCACTATCAATATCCATCCCTAACTCCTATCATCCCATAATCCCCTGCACCCAAACAAATTACTAACATGCTTGTCCACCTCACACCCACCATACTCCTACTAACCATACTTCATACGCACATTCTACCACACTGAGCTACAGCACCAGCTTATCACTTCATTTCTCAAACTTAACATGCTATTTCTATGTAATCTCACTCAGTATTTACCCTATCACACCCCTGTCCTGCATGAAATACATAACAAAAATAAAGCATATCAACCCCACATTTGTGACCCTAATATTAAAGACAAATACAGAAAATAGTCCTACTATATCTACTCTACAACTGGAGGTGATAGCCACCCCAACCCTGCACCCTCTCACCAAGCCATGTATTAACCTATCAGTCCTATTCTACTCACCCAGACCCATTTTCCTTCAATTAAACAAGACAGCAAACTTCAGTTCATGAATCATAATCTATGCACTATCAACAAAACAAATACAGATCTTCACGCATTCATAGCAACACAGTCTCAGACATACTTATAATAACCAAAATCTGGTTAAGACCTTACAATAAAGATGAAGAAATTCTCCCCCAGGTTATAATAATCTAGTAAGTGATGGACAGTACAAAAAAGATAGAGGTGCTGTCATCTTTTACAACAATAACTTAAAATGTAACAAACAGCCCCAACCAAATCCCAATTTGTGTACTGCTATAATAATTATCTCATTTCTTCAACTAAACAACCGTAACAACATTTGTATCACAGCAATATAGATCCCCCCAGATAATAACACCCCAATTCTGGAAGGCATCCTAGGCTGGATAAATAATGAAACCATGATACTAGGCACCTTTAACATAGACTACTCACTAATTAACTCCAAATGTCCCCATCTAAACGTTAATCTTTTTCCTTTTCCCACCTAATCATCTCACCAACTAATATTGAGAAACACAGTAACAAAAAAATCAGTCTTAGGCTCCTTTATAATAACTCTTCTGCCAAAATTAACACTGATGGATGCCTTGCAGACACTTTCAGTGACCACCAACCCACTTTCACTATGAAACAGATTAAGCACAACTCCAAGCACACAGTCTTCAAACAAGTATGAAAACTCAACTCCTTTAACAAAGACATATTCATAGACTATTTCCAGAAGTATAATTGGAACACTCTAAAAATATTACCACTAGATGAAGCCATGAACCCATTCAACCATATTTTCCTTAACATCTTAAATGAACTAGCTTCCATAAGAAACAAAAGAGTAAAAAGGAACCCTGCCCCTGGTTCTCAAAAGACAATATGCTACTCATGAAAAACAGAGACAACACCTGGAAAATATGGTGTGGAAATAAATCTCAGCAAAGCTGGCAGAATTTTAGACAACATTGAAGTCACAGTAAATAGAAAATCTAATCTGACTACTTTCAAAGCCACCAGAACAAACACTAAAAGAATCCCAAACAATTGTGGACAACCATAAAAAGACTCCTGCACCCTGGCTAAAGCAACACCCCATTACCTACCACCAATAATACTGACTCTATACTCACCAAACTCAACAACCATTTTGCTCAATCTGTTTTGTCTCTTCTCCATGGCAAACTACCTTCTTCCATTATTGTACCTCTCTCTCCCAAATCCTCTATTCCTTCTCATTGCAGTCAGTACCTAATGCTGTTGTCAAAAAACATAACAACTCAGCTGCCACTGCCAACATGTTACCTCCTGAATACCTGAAGTTAACTGCAGATGCCATCGTATATCTAGTTTCCATATTAGTCACTAGGTTTAGCACTGAGTCCTATGTCCCATCCATTTTCAAAAGAATCTCACATAATTCCACTACCTAAAGGTGGAAATAATACTAGCCTCTCCAATTACTGACTATTCGCAATACCATCATCACTATCCAAAGTATTTGTGAAATGTATATGCTCTCAATTGCTAACCACCCTCAACAATAATGTCTTCTCCTCCACACAACACAGTTTCCGCCCATAACTACTACTGCCCTGCTCAATTTCTCAGAAATCATAAATTCATTACAAAACAATGTTAACCTAGTATCCTCTCTTTTCTTGACATGTCAAAAGCATTTGACAGTATATTATACCAACACCTATTATGTAAACTACCCTCTGACTCTCACACTCTATCACCATCAACCATTTACTGGTTTCACATCTATCTTTCTAACAGACACCAAGTGCTAAAATGGAAACATCACCTCTCATCTTTTCTACCTGTCCCATCTGCTTGATTTGGTGATAGCTCAGGTGGATGCAAAAGATCCCACAGCACTTATCAAAAAGAGCAGTGGAAGATCCCCTAGTAGTATAGGTACCACCTCAGGTCATTCCTGCAAACATGGTACTAGCCTAGTGAGGCTAACCAAGTCAACAAAGGATAAATAAATAAAATAATACATACTATAAATACTTTATTTTATTGTATATTTTTTGTTAAGGCTTCCTCCACCCATTAAGCCTTTATGAATCACAGCTATTGTGTTAGGTGATATGATTTCTGTTTATATGAAATGGTTAGTTGCAACTAGAAGGCATAGATTTAAGTATAACATAAATCTGGGAGCCTTATGTGTTAAAGTGTTTTTATAGTTGGTGGCTTTGCAGTTGCCTGCCCCTAGTGTAAATTTGATCTGGGACCCTCCTCCCAGTCTAGTGTCATTACCTCATTCTACCCAGTACAGGGAGAACATTTGAGAAGGCCAATCAGCTTAGTTTCTGCTACTCCTTTCTCTCTTTCCTTTCTCTCTTTCCACTTAAAAATAAATAAATAAATAAATTTTATCTGATTTTACTGTATTTGTGTTTCTTCCTACTTTATTTTGCTTTTGCATCATCTTAAAAGTACTCAATTGTATTTATTACTGCTTGGTGTAACTCATTCTAAGCCTTTTAGTTTAAGCATTTGGGCTTCAAGCCAGTTGTTTTACATTAAGAAGGTTTGTGGTCTGCACTGTAGTCGCAGAACAGGTAGCTTACGTCCTTCTAAGTTGGGAACTGCTGATTGAGGGTTCAGTGTCTGTTATTCTAAAAGTGTATTAATTCTGGTTTAAGCACTTGGGCTTCAGGCCAGTTATTTTACATTAACAGGGTTTGTGGTCTGCACTCTTGTGGGAGGAGAGGCTGGACTCTGCCCTTCTGAGCTGGGAATTTCTGGTTAAAGGCTTATAGTGCCTGCATATTTGAACTGCTTCTTACTGAAATTGGTACACCTTGTTTGCTGTAGCATAGACTAGATTCAGGCCTGCTGAATCTAGCTTTGTTTGTATAACTTGAGCACTAATCCAGGCATTCTTTAAAGTATTCAACTGTATTTATTACTGCTTGGTAGTAACTTGATTAAAGTGTAGCTATCATTCTAAGTCTTTTGGATTAAGCACTTGGGCTTCAGACCAGTTATTTTACATTAGGAAGGTTTGTGGCCTGCACTGTCGTGGCAGGACAGGTAGCTTACATCCTTCTAAGTTGGGAACTGCTGATTGAGGGCTCAGTGTCTGTTATTCTAAAAGTGTATTAGTTCTGGTTTAAGCACTTGGGCTTCAGACCAGTTATTTTACATTAAGAAGGTTCATGGTCTGCACTCTTGTGGGAGGAGAGGCTGGACTCTGCCCTTCTGAGCTGGGAATTTCTGGTTAAAGGCTTATAGTGCCTGCATATTTGAACTGTTTCTTACTGAAACTGGTACACCTTGTTTGCTGTAGCATAGACTAGATCCAGGCCTGCTGAATCTAGCTTTGTTTGTATGCTTGTTGTTTGTTTGCTTGTTATTTCCCTGAAATGCTAATTCCACCTAAAACGCGGCTTTTTAGCACTTCTGTGGATCCCTAGTGATATCTGCATTGCTTACTGTACTTATTTCCTTGTTTCACTTGAAAGAAAGTTACTGTTTGTCGTTTTTGCATTTAAGTTACCTGTAACACATTGCATTTAAGTTAACAGGCACTTGCTCACTAAAGCAATTATATAAGTCAGCACTAAAAAATGATAAGCACTATACCCTCACAAACTCCCCTTGAGTACCTTGTTCCCCATTAGCCCTTTTTTTCAATTATAAAGGAATTCCCAATACTATTCTAGCATGTCCAAAGGTCAGTTGTCAATCTCCTCTCCAGTCCAGCTGGTGAATCTGGGAATCTTGAGGCAATGTTACAACTGCCTCATGTACACAGACAACCCTCTCCTCCTCCCAACAAATTCCAACAAATGTGAGAGATGCAACCATATAGCCAAACTGGAGGCTAAGCTCTCTCAACTCAGTACTGGAGTAACCAGTCAGGAGGAGAAGGAAACCACACTCACTACAATTCCAGTCTCACATAGACCTACCACGACAGCAAACCAAACACATAAACACACAAAAACATACTCGGAGGCTCAAAATAAAAATCTGCCTAAACAGCAGAGACCTCCAAAGCAGACACCCAAGCAACCGCTACCCCAAAACAAAACACATGCAACACATAGCTCACAAAGCCAGTGTGCCGAACAGTCACAGCCCTTAAGGCTAAACAACACACCTGATACACTTGTAATAGGTGAATCTATCGTCAGGCACACTGACCACTCACCAGGCTGAACAAGGAAAAGGTCACGGTGAGCTGCCTGTCAGGCGCTAGGATCCGCCACATAACACAAGCTCTCAGGTCACTCCAAGGCAAGTACAAATATGACTCAGTCATTGTCCATGCTGGTGTGAATGACCTGAGACATACCTCCCTTTACTACATGAAAAGAGACATAGAGGAGCTCTCTGAGGATGTAGCCCAGGCCGGTATGACCCTGACCTTGAGTAACATCTTGCCCTCACCAAGAATGATGCCACAATTTGAAGACAAGATGATCAATTTCAACAATTGGCTTAAGTATTCGTGTTATTCAAAGGGGATCCAATGCCTGTCAGCCTGGGATGACATGCTCGACGTGCCACGATGCTTCGCTAGGTACGGCTTGCACCTGTCTCCCCTGGGCTTTTGGATATTGGCAAAGGCTCTTGCTACTCCCATAGTGCCTTTTTTAGGCAAGGCTCAAAAGACAAACCCACCTTCATAGGTATCATAAAGAATAAGAAACTAAGAGTAATGCTACTCAATGCCAGAAGTCTAAACCTCAAGATGCATACACTCAAAACTCTCCTTAGCATGGAGAACATCGATATCTGTGCAGTAACAGAAACCTGGTTCAAGGCTCCCGAGAGCACCCCAGCACTACCAAGTTATACCTCATATCATGCTTTTCAGCCCCAAAACTTGGACTGTACCACAAAAGGAGGGGGAGTTTAAATATTCGTCAAAGATACCCACACCTCCAGGTTGGTGGCACAGCATGAAGCATCAGAGACTATCCATGTGCAACTAACAGTGGGTAAAACTGCCTTCCAGTTTATAGCCTGCTACAGACCACCCTCCCAAACCCAGGAACCCCACTCGGCCTTCCTGAGAACACTGGAAAATATGAAGGTCTCTCCAAACACCATTATATTGGGCGACTTCAACTACCCAAATATAGACTGGGAGCATTACTCTAGCTCCAACACCCTAGCCCAAAGGTTCCTAGAATTTATAAACTCAAATGCTATGGAACAACTTGTTACCACTCCCACAAGAGGGGAAAACATACTGGACCTGATCATCACCAACATGGGGACTCTGTGCTCCAGACCAGAAGTGTATCCCTCACTGGTAAGATCAGACCATAAACTAATCTCACTGGATATTCACATCCCGACCCCAACCCCTGCCCAGAAAACCACAGTGAAAAACTTCTCTAAAGCAAATTTCACACTCCTCGAAACCGAGGTGGAATCCTTCAAAGCCCTCGGGCCTGTGAAAATTATGGCCCAGACCGCAGAATCCATTATAAACGCATTCTTTGAACACCTTCAGGAATGCATGGATCATGCAATCCCAAATAAAACCAAGACCCAATCCTCCAAAGGCAAACGTCCTGTCTGGTGGACCCCAGCCATAAACAAACTATACAATAGAAGGAGGAAGCTACTACATGATAGAGCAAAATCCCAAAAAGGGAAGGCATCTCTGATCAGTATTAGCAAAAAACTACGGGCACTCATAAAATTGTCTAAGGCCAGCTTTGAGAGAAAAATTGCACAGGACACTAAGGATAATACCAAGGCTTTCTTTAGTTATGTTAGGAACCTGGATGGGAATTCCCAGATATGCTCAGAATTAGTCCAAAATGACAAAAAATACACCGAACCCACAGACATTGCCAACATCCTAGCTGACAGGTTCAGCGCAAACTTCTCCCCCCCTCCCCACCAAAAGGGCAAATATCTATCCCAGCAGAGTGCTGCCCCCCTGACATCTCAGATGCTCAGGTAAGAGTTGCCCTCTCCAAAGCAAAAAACATAGCATCAATGGGACCAGACGGTGTCCCTGGCTGCGTCCTACATGAACTCCAAGAAGAGCTAAACTTAAACATAAAACTACTGTTCAATCTCAGCCTTATTACAGGATATGTACCCAAAGAGTGGCATACAGCAACACTGGTCCCTCTCCACAATGGTGGTGCCTCAACGGATACTGGAAACTATCGCCCCATAAGCCTGACTAGCTTGGTCTGCAAAGCTATAGAAAGGATCATCATGGACCTCATAAATAAAGATATTGGGGACCTACAGACACTGGATCCTACCCAGTTTGGCTTTGTTAAGGGCAGATCCTGCCTCTTAAACCTGGTCGATTTCTTTGAAACTGTCACCAAGGCCATTGACGAGGGGAAGGTGGTCCACACAGCCTACCTGGACCTCGCAAAAGCCTTCGATACAATACCCCACTCGGGCATTATAGATAAGCTCACCAGCTTAAATATAAACCCATATGTCACTAGATGGGTTGCAAACTGGCTCAGGGACATAACCCACATGGTTAGAATTTCTGGAGCCATGTCAGACTCCAAACCAGTTACAAGTGGCATCCCACAAGGCTCAGTCCTGGGACCTCTCTTGTTCGGTATATATTTCTTGGAGGTACAGGCCAACATGGAAGGAATGTGGCAGACCAAGTTCGCAGATGACTGTAAACTGGGTGCCATAATCGACTCTCCAGCCGACACAAGCATCCTCCAAAAGGGCCTCATAGAAACAGACAACTGGTGCCAGAGCCATGGCCTCAAGCTAAATGCCAAAATGTGTATAGTCATCTCCTTTGACAAAAACAAAGTGCCCACAAATTACCACATAGGTGGTAAATCCATTAAGTACAGAAGAAGTAATTAGGGAACTGGGGACCCAAGTTGATAGCAATCTCTCATTTGGCAACCACATGGCCAAAGTGGTTAGAAAAGCATTTTATATAGCCCACCTAATCATGAAGGGATTCACATCTAGATCAGGGGAGGTCATCGTGCCTCTTTACCCATCCCTCATCAGGCCCATAATTGAGTACAATGCCCCTTTTGGGATGTACCTTACCAGACACCTGCAGCAACTGGAAAGATCCCAAAAGTACCTCACCAAGAGGATCAAAGGGCTCAAACAGATGCCATATGCTGCCCGGTTAAAGAAACTCCAGCACTACTCAGTGGCATACCACCTGCTCAGAGGCGATCTGTGCCTGACGTATAAAGCCATGTCCAACCCAGAATTAATGGACATGCTGCACCTCAGAAAATCCAAATCCCAACGAGCTACGCGCTCGAGAGACTTGAACCCCAGCACTGAAATAAATAGGACATGCTGGAGGGACAGATTCATAACCCAGAGGCTCCCTTCACTCTGGGATAAAATCCCAGTCCAGGTTAGGCAGAGTCCCTCATTGACTCTCTTCAAGAGGAATCTTGATGAGTGGATGGGAGATCATAGGTTTAGCCAGGGTATCACTTCTGTGTCACTGTTAGACAGAGGCACAGTATACTAACCTCGAAAAAGGGCATAGTAAAATTAATTTAAAATGGGTGGCGAAAGCCAAACACACTCTGGCTAGGCTTATAAATGCCCTAGGGCAGATAGCCTAGTATGAACCTATGAAACTATAAAGCTGACCATGGAGTTAAGAAGATTTTGTGTGAGAGATTCTTTTTCCTTAAACTAGAAGGGCAAATATCAACTCTCAGCTCACATCCTCTGCTAGGCAGCATGACTGGAAACCTGGCATTAACTGTGAAACCACCTTTCCTGTCACAGGAGATAAGGAGCCCCATTTACTGTGGAAACATGAAGTAAACAAACCAGGAAACTGAAGATTGAGAAATAGAAGTAATTACACTTTAAATTTTAAATAGAACACACTGGAAGTCTGTATTCCTTATGTTGCTGCATACACTTTGATTTATGATCCTTTGCTGTTCACCTTACAGCAAGATAAACATGTATGTGTATGTCCCTACAGTAGATTAAAAAGGAAAACCCCTACCTGATCATTTTGAACCAGCTGTATGCTAAAGTAATAATCTAGAGACGTACTGATGTATCATGAGGTCTGAGGCTAGTTTCAGATAAGTTCCATCTGGTGGGGATGTTGGGGTAAGAACATCCAAATGGACTGTTAAAGATTCTTAGCTAAAACAAGCCTTCCTGGAGTTTTCACATATAGAAAACTTAATCATGATTATAAACAACTTCACTGCCTGACAAATAAAAAATATAATTGCCACAATAAATATATAATGATTTTATAGTTAAACCGTTTACATTTTTACTACAAGCCTTATTTACTAAAGTTTGATTTTTTTTTTCATTTTATTTGACTCAAGGAAATGGATCTAAGACCTTAGTCATATTTAACAAGATCCTTTGCTAGTACATTGCATCACAATCTAAAAGCCATAATTATAATTGGCATTTGCTTACCACTGCCAGTGGAAATGACATGATGCATATGCTGTGTCAGACACATGCAGTCCAGATTGCAGTAACTCTATACATTGCTCTCATTACCTACAAATATAGAATTAATGACAAGAAATAACAAACTGCTTAAATGAAATGTTTCCATAGACTTTAATGAGAAAAAAAGATAAAATATCTTGGGAATAGTACAATATATACATTTTAATATTTAGCAGAAATTGTACCCAAAAAGATCAAATATCAACAACTTTCTTCTGGACCACATTTTACAACAGAACATTTTATGTTTTTTTGAAGTAAGTTTTGTTTTACATTTTGATCTTAAATTTCCAAAAAAATGCAAGCTAGAGGTATAAAATATATTTTATGCACTGCAACAGCATACATTCCCACTTCTATAACATTAAAATTCCATCATTCACTTTTTTACAATATCTGATTAAAATAATCAGAATGTATTGCCATGTACCCCATTTACTGTAATACTTGTTAATAACATCATCTTCATGTACTTATCTACATGAACTTGTTGCAGCTAGTTTGCAAGATCATTACAGAAGATGCTACTTGTTGTCCACAGTAGTATTAATGTTACCATATAATTTATAGTATCTGTTGGAGGGTGCTATGCTGGTCTGGTGATATAGTTTTTCTAATAGCACTTCTTACATATCATGGCAATATTCAGTGTATGGAAAAATACATTACAGCTTAAACTTAGGCATTTAGTACTTTGTTCCTAATGTCTATGCAGGGAGATGTGACTCTGCATTTCTGAGACCTCATTACCAACTGTGTCACTGGCCTTCTCACACTGGCTATAGGGGGCACTGTTGTACTGCACTGCTTACTGCAGTGTATTACAGTGCTGTTTTATAGTAAGTTACACTGTATAACACATGAAAGTACAGTTGTGTAAGCAAACGTGCCATAACAGTAGCTGTTTGAATGATTACTGCTGCAGCAGCCTTAGCTATATGGGTTATACCCTGCTAAAGATTTTATAACTGCCCAGCTTCAGAGCACCTTCTACTCTCCCAAACAATTAGTCGGCTTCAGCTAAGCATACTGAAATAAAAGGATGAGGCACCAAGCCCTTTAAAGCATTCACGCCAGCAGAGAGGGTGAATGGGTGAATTTAAATCCCTGAGAAGGATAATTTTATATACAAATATATATAAATGTATCCTCTGAGAACCCTACTATCCATATTAACCTATATGGCTTTACTCAGACCATTACCTCCCCTACTAGGATCAGCAAACCCAACAACAGAGAAAGTACCTTAGACTGGATTCTCATTAATAGTCATCCCCAAATATACAAACCCTCCCTGATGACATAAGCGACCACTTTCCCACCTTTATAATTAGGCACAAGACTGACATTCTTAACCAACCCACCTATAAGACAATAAGAAACAATAAAAGCTTTAACCCTGATATCTTCCAAAATAAACTAAGTTAATGTGATTGGTTAGTCCTAAAACACCTACCACTAGAGGAAGCAGTAACATAATTTAATACTAAATTTTTAACCATTCTAGGCCACCATGCACCAACATGTTCTATTAGAATTAAAATTAAAACTGCCCCATGGATCACAAAAGAAACTAAACAAAAAATCCTACTTAGAAATAAAATTTAGGCCAAATGGCGTACCACAAAAAACCTTGAACATCAAATAAAATATAGACAGCTAAGAAACGACACAAAAAAATCCATTTTGTTTGATAAAAAAAACCTACTACCAATTACAGCAAACCCACCAAAACAAACCTCCAAAGTTCTGGGCAGGCATCAATAAACTCCTACACCCAGGACAATCCACCACTCCAACCCCCTCAGACACTAACCACAATAGTCCTGAAGACGTTGCTGATACCTTTAATAGTTTATTTATTGAGACCATCCAATCTCTAGCCAACCAGCTATCTCCTGATGGCTTAAGTCCTACTACTCCTATACATAGCTCTCAACCCTCTTTTCACCTTCAACCTGTTCCCACATCCCTTGTTCGTACCCTTATTAAGAAACTCAAACCTACCACACTCTCAGCTGATCTCTTACCTGCATATCTTCAAAAAGCTGCAGACACCATAGCCTATCCCATCTCCATCCTGATTAATAGAACTATAACCGAAGACTCCACCCCCTCTATCTGTAAGATATCTCATATTATCCATGTGCATAAAGAAGGCAACTATAATGAATTATCAAATTATAGACCCATAACCATATTATCACCCCTGGTGAAAATAATGGAGAAATGTGTACATAGACAACTTATAAACTATCTTATCCAAAACAAATTGCTAGCCAACTCACAACATGGTTTTAGACCATTTCACAGCATCACCTCTGCCCTCCTATCCTTTCCTGATGCCATTAACAAAAATCACAATAATAACTTTCTTTCCTCAGCCCTCTTTATTGATCTCGCTAAAGCCTTTAATATGGTAAACCATCATCTACTCATAAATATACTAAGATCCTTTTCTCTAGATAAGCTGGCCATACAGTGGTTGCAATCTTACCTAAATGATAGACAGCAGGCTGTAATATGGCAAAACAACTTATCTACCCCTCTTCCCATCACCCTTGGTGTTCCACAAGCTTCTATATTAGGACCTCTCCTATTTTCTATTTTTATTAATGACCTGCATTCAGTCATTCCACAAGCCACCTGTATTCAATATGCAAATGATTCCACACTAATATGCTCAGCCACTTCCCCCTCTGATCTACAGATTCTAAGCCAAAATGTGTTTGACATAGTTGAAAATTGGCTCCTTAACTGGTGACTCATATTGAATCCTAAGAAAACAAAACTGTTACTATTGTCTCCAACCTGTAGGTCTTCCCCACTTACCTTTACTGTTAAGTCAAACAATGGCACCATCATATCTCCTGATCCCTCTACCAAACTACTAGGGGTATTAATTGATACCAACTTTAAGTTTGATGTGCGTATTAACAATACTATAAAAATAGTCAATAAAAAACTTGGCTCCCTATATAGGATTAAGCCCTTCCTTACCCCATTAGCTAGGACTTTTATTGCCCTTACCCACTTACTCTCTTCCCTCCTTTATGCCTCCACCATATTTACAAACTTGAGTAAAAATGACCTCAACAAATTGGCAAACTCCTATAATAGCATTGCTAAATTTGCCCACCACTGTAATAACTTGGCTCAATTAGGATGGTTAGAATTGCCTAGCCAACTCCTATACAACCAAATTATAATTGCACATAAGATTCTTTATTGGCCTGATTATACTCCCATACTCAATAACCTTATTTCCCCATACAATAACCTTAAGACCCTCCACTCATCCAACAGACCACTAGCACAAATAGTTAAAACCTACAACACAGCCGGTGACTCCTTGTTCTCCATTGGCAAAACCTGGAACTCGCTGCCTACTGATCTTGCTTTGGTTTACTCAATAACTCTTTTCAAAAACAAACTTAAACAATACCTCAATACAAGTTGGCTATGCCCTTGTACTTACCCTGACTAACTCTTTCCTTTATCTCTTGGTCAAATGACACTTTTTACTGTACTAAACTTTGTATGTCACTGTTAACCCATGAGCTGACTGTCCATCAACATGTCAGACTTATGTCTTTGTATATGATTTTTCTGTTGTATTATTCAAATTAATTCTCTACCTGCATCTGTCATGTATATATTGTAAAGAAATGTAATGAACTATTATGGACTTTCATGTATAAATTTAATGAAATGTAATTAGCTGTCATGTTCATTGTTTGAGCTTTTCTCCCCAGGCCTCTGCTGTAAATGGACATATATTCAGTCAGACTATCCCGGTCAACAAATGTAAAATAAATAAATAAAATAAATATTTATTTATCTAGAGAGAGAGAGAGAGAGATAGAGATAGGTATATCCTCATCCTTGCAGCAAAATAATATAAAGATAAGGATGATGAAGGGGAGGAGGAAGTAACTATTGTACAGTGATCATTCAAACATCTACTGTTATAGTAAGTTTACATGCACAACTATGCTATGTTCTTCTTAAAGATTGCTGCTACAGTAGCCTAGACTACCATGGGGTAGGCTGATTGGAAGGAGTAAGGATGAGGGTGCAGGAGTCCTTGGAGAATGGTCCTAGAAAAAGCCAGTCCTAGACCTGGTGGAATCTATATGATAGTGCTTCATAAAAGTATGCACAGAAGATCAAGCTGTTGATTCTAGAATACTTCTAGAATCCAACCATTTCCAAAAAGCCACAGATGACGCCAAGACCCTGGTAGAATGAGCCTTGACCCTGCTTAAATTGCTTTGCTGTGTTGGGTATAATAAAAGGTAATAGCATGAAGCAACTATTTAGAAATAATCTGCTTTGGCACTGGTTGTCTTTTCTTACTTCACAAGAAATGCATAAATGATCATAGTTCCTGAATTACTTTCTTCTGGGAAGATAGTAAATAAGCTTTCTTTAGTCATCCAAGATATGGAGTATCCTTTCTCACTATTTGTCGGGTCTGGAAAGACTATAGGAAGATGGATAGCTTGGGTTAAAGTAAACATAGATACAATTTTAGGCATAAATGAAGGATTATTTCTCAAGGAAACCTGATCTCTGAGGACATGAGATAAGGCTAAACCACCATAAGAGCTTGCAACCCAGATACTCTTCTTACAGAGGACAATAATGCTGTTTTCCATGTTAAAATACTCGTCAGCCTGATGAGCCAGTTCAAATCCTTCACAAAATTAAGATCTTAAGGAGGAACCACCTGTTTTCTAGGGCACATAGTATGTAGCACCCTTTTCAAAACATTTGTTGCATGACATTGCATTGAACGAGGTATACTTATAGGCAGATAGGTTGAAATGGCTGACAAATGAACCTTGATGGAATAAGACAGACCAGAGCATAGTAACTCAAACAAATAATCTAGAACCAGAAAAACTTTAGCCCTAAAAGGGTTCTAGTTCCTTACTTGGCACTAATTAGAAAACATTTTCCATTTGCTAATATATGATTTTCTAGTAGCAGTTTTTTCCCTCCATTAATACCTGCTACATGTCCTCGGAAAAATATGCGCCTAAAAGCTATTAAGGTTCTAACATGAAGACAATTAGTCACAGTTTTTTTTTGGGATCAGGCTGTATCAAAAACCTCTTGTCTTGTGTGAAGCCCGTGCCCTGGCCCAGCAATTAAGGAGCCTCAATCCTCACCACTAACACCAGAGAGGGCGTCTCATATATGAGGAAAGGATAAATACACACAGTAAAGTGCAATTTCACTTAAGCGCACACAGAGATCACAGTCAGTCTGGGGCTGGTCGCTCCCTTGCACTCCAGTTCCCCAATAGGAGACCCCACTGGAGCAGCTATATCCAGATCTCAGCCTAGTGGGCAGCTAAAACCTGTAGCATCCTCTCTGTCCAACCAGTGCTTCATGTCCCTGCCCAAGTAGCTGACACACACACACACACACACACACACACACACACACACACACACACACACACACACATGCACCTTGAGATAAGAGTTTATACAACCACACAGACACTCCTGGGAAAGGCTAGCACAGTTTCTCCAGGTGTGCCCCTTTCTCCTAGACCACTTGCCACCTCCCACTAATACTTATCATCTACTCAAAGGCCCTTAAAAGGGTGTCCAATTATTACAGTGCAATATTATTATCCAATTGGTAGTATAGCCCAGGGCTAAAGCTATTAGAGTGGCTTTGTACAATTTTACCAAAGGCATGCAAGTACTCTTAAGAGCTTAAATTATCTCTACACAAAACAGTCACAGTTGAAAGGTTTTAAAATATTTAATAATAAATAATAAAAACACAAGATAATACTTCTTAGTACACAGTGCTAGTCAAGAGTTCAGAGATCACACAGACATACTTAAAATAATTCAGTAGTGCAGTTTTGACATCACAGAAAAAACACTTAGTTTAATCTTTCTAGTTCCTAGCTACTTCTAAAAGAAAACACAAGTCTAAGATAACTTACATATGAGCAAGACATTGCTGTGAGTTCGATAGTCAAGACAAAAATGCTTAATGCCTTCTGATTCTCTCTATTTAAATTGCTGTTGCAGTCCCGATTCCCACTACATCATTTTTTTACACTTTCCTGGTGTTCCCAGGCTGACAGAAACTCCATTTACATTCTTTTACACCTAGGCAGAAACCAGAGCAATAAAGGACATTTATGCATGCAAATTCTGGTCATTAACTTTAGCCTTAAAATAATAGACAGGAAGCCTTCATCTATTTCAAAGGACAGACAAGAAATGCTTGACTTAGCTTTCTTTACAGCAGAGAGCAATGTTGCTACATTGTTTTGAGTTCAACATTTTACAGCATATTCTTTCATTTAAGAAAACAAGCCTGGAATTCAACATTCATATTTACAAATTACAGAATTATGCATAAAATCCTTTCTGGCTAGGCTGGCAGTCTTCACATCTTGTGTGAGTAGCTCTAGTCTGTGAAGAAGCTTGAGGTAATTGCCCCTGCCAATTTCCAAAAGAAAGGCGTATCACTGTTGCCCTGCTCAGAATGAAGTCACCACAGTAATCTTTGGAGAGTCCTTCTAAATCTTTAGAATGACCCTGGATGTTATTAGAAAAAGTGGAAAAATCATAAAGGAACATTCCTGGCCAAGGAAAAGAAAAGTAATCTGTCCTCAGGATCTTCTTGCATGAAGTCCTGAAGCAGAAAACCCAGTAAAAAGCAAATTAAACCCTTACCCCAGCTCCCAAATGTAAAAACAAAAACAACTTTTAACCCAGGAAAATATAGTTTTAAATCAGTGCAAACATCTTTTTGCACAAATTTAAAAAACTCACATTCTCTTCTAAAAGTAATTAAAAGTCATGTGGCAGTCATTAAAATATCTTTTTCTAGCTTTAAAAATATTATTTCACAGAAAAAGTACAACTTATATCATAAAAAAAAGTAAAAGTAGAAGTTTTTTCCCCAAAGAAAATTTATCTAGCAATGGAAATTGATAGCTGACCTCTTATTCTCAAAAGCCCCAAAGAGGTATGCTCTTTAGCTGCAGGAAAGCTCTGATGGGCTTGGCACTTAAACCACTCTTGTTGGTCATCTCAGCTCAAGCTGACTAATAGTTTGGGTATGTGGAAAGTGCCCTAAAGCTTTAGAAGCTGTCTGGCTAGTATACCCTTAGTAGGATATAACCCATACAGCTAAGGCTGCCGCAGCAGTGAACTTTGTGAAGAACATCATATAATGCTAACTGGAGTGGAACACTTCAGTTGTCTAATTCACTTTAATATAATTTATAATATAATAAAACACATCCTGGTTATAGATGATTTGCAGGCAGATTTTATGAACATACCTCTCAACTTCTTAGTATAAGAAATCTGGACAAAGTCAAGAATAATGGGTGGCTAAAGGCCCAAAATCTGGGACAGAGTTTAAATGTTGCCCTTATAAACTTAGAAAGTTGATAGAATAAAAGATCTTGCATTTGCATGGATTTTCTTAGGATATAACTTCTGAATCTCAAATGTCTGTCATTCTTTAGTGACTTCAATCTTCAATGATTTGCCAGAAAACCACAAATTTTGTGAGGAGCAGACCAGAAATACGAGGAAAATATCTGGACATTATGTGAAAATCTGAACAGTTGAGGGATATGTTTAGATCTATTTCTTCTGGTAATACTGAACCAAGTGTGAAAGTATACTTCTTAGAATATCAGTGAAACTGCTGCACTAAAGTCTTTTCTAAGAGCATTTTCCAGTACTACGTTTTATATCTCCATCCTGATGATGTGAGTTCTACTGTGATTTCTATTCTATCTACAAGATACCTTAATAGGGATCACATGGAACTATGTGTGCTACAGTTCTACTCAGTCTAATTACACAGGAAAAGTGGATGCAAAAAGAGCCATTCCTTTTCCCCTGAAATACAAGTGTTCAAATCAGTAAAACGCAAGTACAGTATTTTTTTAATATGACTTTCTTGCTCTGAAGAAAGAAGAAAGGCAAATGCTTAGTTATTAATGAAAAATAAGTACTTAACATTTTGAGTAATTGTTAATTGTTTAATATGTTTATGGAAACAAACTTAAAGTCTCAGCCAAGATATCACAAAAATCAAGTATGTATGCCCTATCCCCAAACAACCTGTCCAAAGAGCTCTTGAAAATTCATGACCATCTGCATTTTCGGCCATTCTGATGTTAAATAACAGGGAATTCCACAGTTTGCCAGATCTGCAGTGGAAATAACTGTTTTTAATATTTCTCCTGAAGGTAGAGAATGCAGTGAAGCACAAATGATTCCTAGTAGTATATTGATGTCACATATTCTGACCCCTGGTGTTAATGCTACAAAATCACTATCCTGACATTTATACATAAGAATCAAGTGTTCCCTTATTGATTTATAAGAAACCAAATATAGTGGCAAGTGAGTAAACCTGTCCTTATACCTTAAATGCCTAACTCTGCTTATCCATCTTATAAAAGTCCTCTGAATCAGTTCTGATTTCTTAATCTGAGACTTAGTGTAAATATATATACTGCTATGTTGTATTCAATGTATAACCTTCCCACTGCTTTGAATATAGGAATTAATACCTTTCCTTTCATACTTGTTAAGTTATGTAACACACCCTTCATTGTAGAGTAATAATTTTTATTCATCCGCAACCCCTTTTGGCACATGGGGTCAGGGTGTCACTTCATCAGTGGCAATCCCCCTACTGCATGTTCTTGGAATATGGGAAGAAATTAGAGCACCACACACGAACACAGGGAGGACATGCAGACTTGGCACAGAAGGCACCACAGCTGAGAATCGAACCAGGGAACCTCTTGCTGTGGGGCAGCAACACCATCCACCATGCCACTGCCACAGAGTTGGCATAATAGCTAAGTTCTTTACCTCACAGATGCAAAGTTCAGGGTTTGATTCTAAGCTCCAATTTACAAATTGATACCCAGCTATTTTTAATATTTTTATTATCTTATCAAATTAATTTTATCTTCCAACCTCAAATGTTTATCACCTGCAATATTCAAGTCCCGTATTCTTTCCTCCTTTATTATAATATAATTATACAAAGAAAAAATTGCTCCAAAGCCAAGAACCTACCTTGACTAACCAAAGATGCTAAATATCTTATTAAATAAAGGGATAGAGCCTGGACTGCTTATCAAACCTCCAAAACCTCAGACAACTTCACCTCTTACAAACAGCTAAGAAACCTAACTAAGAAGCAAATATTATCTGACAAAAAATCGTATTTTTTAGCTTGTCAGCAAAAACACATAAATAACCCACAAAATATTTGGAAAAACCTTAACTACCTCCTCAACCTTGGCTAAACCTCTACCCCTGCACCATCTACAACAAATAGCACTGATTGTATAGCATCCCAATTTAACTCTCATTTCATCACACCTGTCACCTCACTTTTAAAGAACAACAAATCTAAGCAGCCCCTTACAGTGTCTACCTCTACTAACTCTAAACCCAACTACTTCTCTTTTAAACCCATACAAACCTCCTATATAAAAAACTCCTATAAAAAATAAAACCTACCTGTCTAGCAGCTGACCAACTCCCTAATGACTTCTTAAAAACTGCTGCAAGCTCCATCACCTATCCTGTATCTATCCTACTTAATCGGTCCATCGCAGAATAATATGTCTCCACACTATGGAAAATATCCCATATCATCCCCCTCCACAAGGGAGGCCCATCTAAAGATTTCTCTAATTATTGACCCATTGCCATTCTCTCATCCCTAGCCAAAATCTTAAAGAAATGCATCCATAAGCAGCTCCTACACTACATCACTACAAATAACCTCTTATCTAGTTCACAGCACAGCTTCCATCCTAAACACAGCACCTCCACAGCCCTCATAAGTTTCACTAACTACATCAACCTCCTCAAAAACAATGGACAAGTAATCTCTACTCTTGATAAGTCCAAAGCTTTTGATACAGTATCCCACCAACTGCTACTCAACACTCTAGTCTCCTTCAACCTCAACTCTGCAGCTCTTAACTGGTTCTTTAGCTACCTTACTAATCAACAACAGGCAACTAAATGGGATAATAAACTCTCCACACTCCTCCCAGTCTCTGTTGGGGTTCCTCAGGTTTCCATCCTTGGCCCTCTACTTTTAATTATATTCACAAATAGTCTAAACACTGCCACTAAATCTGCTTCTATCATTCAATATGCTGATGATGCTACTCTTATTTGCTCTGCTCCCACACCACAAGAACTCCCAGTTAAGCTGCAAAAGTCATTTCTGAATATTGAAAATTATCTAAATGAACTTCAACTCATCCTAAACCCAAACAAAACAAAATTAACTATCTTCTCTAACAGGAAATCCAAAGCAAAACCACCACCTCTCTCCATCTACTCCACTAATGACACTATAATACAACCAGTTAACCAAACAAAACTATTGGTGTCATGATAGACAACAATCTAACATCCAATAAACACATATCACTCACAATAAAGAAAGTTCACATTCAACTTGGTTCTCTATACAGGGCCAAATCTTACCTTACTCAAAATTCCAGACTAGCCACAGCCAGATCCCACCTCCTAGCTACTCTTCTCTACTGTTCTCAACTTTTCACTAACCTGCACACGTCTGATTTACATCAACTTGATTCCTGCTATAACAAAATAACAAAATTTGCTGCTAATATACCCAAAAGGACCCATCATTGCCATGATCTTCAAAAATTACACTGGCTTGAATTTCCCAATCTGTTATTGCTCAATTAACTCACCACTGCCCACAATATTATCCACAAACCTGAAACTGCCCTGCACTCTCCAATCTAGTGCAACTAAATACCAACCCCAGGACCCTTTGATAATCTGGTAAACTTATACTCAAGGTTACAAAGTCCCATAATTACTTTGATGACTCTCTATTCTCCTTCAAAGTAGCCAAACAGTGGAACCTATTACCCCAGAATATTTAAAAAAACACAGATCATCATAGCTTCAAAAAACCTCCTAAAGGAATACCTTACTCAACAATGGCTATGCTCCTGTTGTTTCTCATGCCTTCAATCAAATGTTTTCTATTCTGCTATCTTCTTGTCTTACTTCTACCAAATAAAAATACCACAATGATTTTTAGTTATATATCTAATTGAGTTTCATATTACTGTCTGTAATAAGGCTTAAGAAATGTAATGTTTTCTGTTTTGCAGTCACCTTTTTGTAAATTGTGATTGTTGGTAACTGTCAAACGTTTTGTATATTGTTTGTAAATCTTTTAAAAATTTTTGTAATCTTTTTGTACTATTGTTATGGAGCTTATATTGCTGGATCTGCGCTGAAAATGGGCTACTTGCAAAGTTAGCAAATGTAAAATAAAATAAATAAATAAATAAAGATAGCAGGGGTTATGTTGACCAAAGTATATTACCATACATATCTTTGCATTAAAATATGTTTTCTTAATTTTAGACCAGTAGATAAGGATATCCATGAATTCTTGATAGTTTTCTTGATCACTTATGTTGGGCACTATGGTATCTGTTTTACTGTCATTCCAAAACTTGCCTGATCGTATATTTGTTGCTGTGCAAAATTCTGATATGAATATGTAAAACATTAACGGCCTAAACACTGATCCCTGTGGCATTCCCACATTTACCATCCTACCTTCTGAATAAGCATTTTTAATTCTCACTTTACCACTTCTATATTGTAGCCAGTTTGAACCCACCTTAGAATATATCTAGTAATGTGCAGATCTTGTATGGTTCATTGTATTTTTTTATGTGGTAAAGAGTCAAATTTATTAGCCAGTTCAAGATAAGGTGTATCCTCTGTAATTACCTAGTCTAATGTATCTACTAAATCTATATAAAAAAGAGTGACCCTGAATAAAGACATAATTGGTTAATATCCAGGTCTTGCATTACATTATTAGGTAGCAATTGAATAATTATCATCTCAAAATATTTTCTTATATTTCTTGTTAAACTTACAGGATGATAATTATCCATTTAATTTCCAGTATTAGTTTTAGGTATAGGTATTATACTTATTTATAAGAAATATTTGCAATGCCACCAAAAACTTATCACTAAATATACTTGCTAATGATAACTATCAGTTACAGTTGTATTGTCTACAAATAAGTTCATGATATACTATTCCTGCCATGTGTCCTTAAATGTTTAAATACTGCCTTATTGTCGCTAGTATATTCAGTTAACTTATTCTCATACCAGTGTTTAGCCCTTTTTGTTATCAATCTTTAGGCTGCTTTGCTTTTTGATATCCTTTGTTAGCATTTGCAGTCTCAGTGGTGCAACAGTTAGCACATTCAGCTTTGGTATATAAGGCTGTGGGTTCTATTCCTGCACAAGGTATATCTTGATTGCTGACATTGTAGTACAGCATAAGGGGGGGTGCTGCATGCCTGAATGTGTTGTCCTTTGGATGCGGTTTTAAACCAAGGCTCTATCTGCTTGAGATGGAAGTAGTGCAGATGGATATAAAAGATCCCATTGCACCTATCAAAAACAGCAGGAGAAGTTCCCTGATGCCCTGGCCAAATTTCCCCTAATAGTGTAAATACCACCTAATATAAATAACCTGGTCAACAAAGGATAAATGAAATTTTGGGCCTATATTGTATGAATGAAAGTTCATATAAGCGAACGCTCAATGAGCGAATATCCCAGACATCAAAAATGATATTGAGAGGGGGCTGCATCCCCCACACCCCCCGCTAAATATATATTCTAACTCAGAGATCGCACTACAGTGAGGAAAGGGCAAAAACTCCAATCTTCACTGTACTGCGATCCCACAACACGCACCCCATGTCCGGGAGTTTCGCTCATTAGCGAGTTCGCTAATATGAACATTCATTCATATAATAAAGACCCTAAAATTTCTTATTTACTTGCCTTTTATATAACTGCCAGAGATACGTTTTATTACATTCTTTTATTAAATGATGTGTCCACCAGGATGGAACTAGTTTCCCCTATATTTTAGTTACATCATTAGGTACAAATGTATCTATTAATTGATTAATATAATTATAAAAGGTTTCTCAACTATCTTCCACACATTTATTTATCAGGGTTGTATGGGAATTTGCCCCTTCTCCACTCTTGTGTGATCTTGGAGTTGGTATATATAATTAACAGGGGGAATGGGGGTGCAGCCCCCACCTGGGAGTTGCAGGGGGCTTGCCCCCTGCATTACAAATGTTTTTGATATTTTGAGTTTTAGATATTTTGGTTTTTAGTCTTTTGAACTTGAAATCTTATAACATACACCCACAGATACAAATACATGGATTATATATATATATATATATATATATATATATATATATATATATATATATATATATCTAGGTTCATAGGTTCATACTAGGCTATCTGCCCTAGGGCATTTATAAGCCTAGCCAGAGTGTGTTTGGCTTTCGCCACCCATTTTAAATTAATTTTGCTATGCCCTTTTTCGAGGTTAGTATACTGTGCCTCTGTCTAACAGTGACGCAGAAGTGATACCCTGGGTAAAGCTATGATCTCCCATCCACTCATCAAAATTCCTCTTGAAGAGAGTCAATGAGGGACTCTGCCTAACCTGGACTGGGATTTTATTCCAGAGTGAAGGGAGCCTCTGGGTTATGAATCTGTCCCTCCAGCGTGTCATATTTATTTCAGTGCTGAGGTTCAAGTCTCTCGAGCACGTAGCTCGATGGGATTTGGATTTTCTGAGGTGCAGCATGTCCATTAATTCCAGGTTGGACATGGCTTTATATGTCAGGCACAGATCGCCTCTGAGCAGGCGGTATGCTACTGAGTAGAGCTGGAGTTTCTTTAACCGGACAGCATATGGCATCTGTTTGAGCCCTTTGATCCTCTTGGTGAGGTACTTTTGGGGTCTTTCCAGTTGCTGCAGGTGTCTGGTAAGGTACATCCCAAAAGGGGCATTGTACTCAATTATGGGCTTGATGAGGGATGAGTAAAGAGGCACGATGACCTCCCCTGATCTAGATGTGAATCCCTTCATGATTAGGTGGGCTATATAAAATGTTTTTCTAACCACTTTGGCCACGTGGTTGTCAAATGAGAGATTGCTATCAACTTGGGTCCCCAGGTCCGTAATTACTTCTTCTGTACTTAATGGATTACCACCTTTGTGGTAATTTGTGGGCACTTTGTTTTTGCCAAAGGGGATGACTATACACTTTTTGGCGTTTAGCTTGAGGCCATGGCTCTGGCACCAGTTGTCTGTTTCTATGAGGCCCTTTTATAGGATGCTTGTGTCGGCTGGAGAGTCGATTATGGCGCCCAGTTTGCAGTCATCTGCGAACTTGGTCAGCCACAGTCCTTCCGTGTTGGTCTGTACCTCCAAGAAATATATACCGAACAAGAGAAGTCCCAGGACTGAGCCTTGTGGGACGCCACTTGTAACTGGTTTGGAGTCTGACATGGCTCCAGCAATTCTAACCATGTGGGTTCTGTCCTTGAGCCAGTTTGCAACCCATCTAGTGACAGAGGGGTTTATATTTAAGCTGGTGAACTTATCTATAATGCCCGAGTGGGGTATTGTATCAAAGGCTTTTGCGAGGTCCAGGTAGGCTGTGTGGACCACCTTCCCCTCGTCAATGGCTTTGGTGACTGTTTCAAAGAAATTAACCAGGTTTAAGAGGCAGGATCTGCCCTTAAAAAAGCCAAACTGGGTAGGATCCAGTGTCTGTAGGTCCCCAATATCTTTATTTATGAGGTCAATGATGATCCTTTCCATAGCTTTGCAGACCAAGCTAGTCAGGCTTATGGGGCGATATTTTCCAGGATCCGTTAAGGCACCACCTTTGTGGAGAGGGACCACTGTTGCTGTACGCCACTCTTTGGGTACATATCCTGTAGTAAGGCTGAGAGTGAACAGTAGTTTTATGTTTGGGTTTAGCTCTTCTTGGAGTTCATCTAGGATGCAGCCTGGGACACCGTCTGGTCCCATTGATGCTGTGTTTTTTGCTTTGGAGAGGGCAGCTCTTACCTGAGCATCTGAGATGTCAGGGGGGCAGCACTCTGCTGGGATAGATATTTGCCCTTTTGGTGGTGAGGGGGTGAGAAGTTTGCTCGGAACCTGTCAGCTAGGATGTTGGCAATGTCTGTGGGTTCGGTGTATTTTTTATAATTTTGGACTAATTCTGAGCATATCTGGGAATTCCCACCCAGGTTCCTAACATAACTAAAGAAAGCCTTGTGATTATCCTTAGTGTCCTGTGCAATTTTTCTCACGAAGCTGGCCTTAGACGATTTTATGAGTGCCCGTAGTTTTTTGCTAATACTGATCAGAGATGCCTTCCCTTTTTGGGATTTTGCTCTATCATGTAGTAGCTTCCTCCTTCTGTTGTATAGTTTGTTTATGGCTGGGGTCCACCAGATAGGACGTCTGCCTTTGGAGGATTGGGTCTTGGTTTTATCTGGGATTGCATGATCCATGCATTCCTGAAGGTGTTCATAGAATGCGTTTATAAAGGATTCTGCGGTCTGGGCGGTATTTTCCACAGGCCTGGGGGCTTTGAAGGATTCCACCTCTGTTTTGAGGAGTGTGAAATTTGCTTTAGAGAAGTTTTTCACTGTGTTTTCAGGGCAGGGGTTGGAGTCGGGATGTGAATATCCAGTGAGATTAGTTTATGGTCTGATCTTACCAGTGAGGGATACACTTCTGGTCTGGAGCATAGAGTCCCCATGTTGGTGATGATCAGGTCCAGTATGTTTTGCCCTCTTGTCGCAGTGGTAAAAAGTTGTTCCATAGCATTTGAGTTTATAAATTCTAGGAACCTTTGGGCTAGGGTGTTGGAGCTAGAGTAATGTTCCCAGTCTATGTTTAGGTAGTTGAAGTCACACAATATAATGATGTTTGGAGAGACCTTCATATTTTCTAGTGTTCT
>NC_056741.1:459675879-459750879 GCF_019279795.1 Protopterus annectens | reverse complement strand
TCTCAGATAGAACCCAGGAAATTAAGATAGGTGAGACCACCTCCAAAAAGAGTCCAGTCACTAGCAGAGTCCCTCAGAGCTCTGTTCTGGATTTGCTCCTTTTTGGCATCTACTTTTCAGAAGTCAAGGCCAATGTCAAGGGCCTCTGGCTAATGACGTTTGCAGACAATTGCAAACTAAGTACAGTCATAAAATCCCCCAAGACACTACAATTCCACAGGAAGGGCCAAAACAGACAAATGACTGGTGCCAACACCATGGCTTAAAGGTCAAAGCCAAGAAATGTGTAATAGTACCCTTTGGGAAGTCAGCCACCCTAGGAAATTACCAATAAGAGCAGAACCAGTACTCACAGATTTGGGTACATACATAAATAGTAACCTGGCTTTTGACCATCATGTGTCTAAGGTAGTAAGGAAATCATTCTATGTCACTCAACTTATAAGCAAGAGCATGGCATCTAGGTCCAAAGAAGTAATCATTCCACTGTATTGGCTTTCATGAGCTGCATCACAGAGTACAACTCCCTCTTCGGTATATACCTGACCAGGCACATGAGACAACTGAAATGCCTACAGAGGTTTCCACAAAATGAATACAGGGTACAAACAGAATGCCCTATGCAGATCACCTTAAAGCTCCATCTGTATACCTGTATCTGTTTCTTACAGATTGTTGAGATGTGGTCTATGCTTCTCATACATGTTCATAGGTTCATAGGTTCATAGGTTCATACTAGGCTATCTGCCCGAGGGCATTTATAAGCCTAGCCCATAGTTTTGTGGCTTACGCCACCCCTTTAGTATGGGGAACTATACCCATTATTTTGCTGTGCCTCTGTCTAGCAGTGACACTGAGGTAATCCCTGGAGTATATCTGCGATCTCCCATCCATTGGTCAAGATTTCTCTTGAACAAGGCCAGCAAGGTGCTCTGCCTCACATATACCGGGATTTTGTTCCACAGCATAGGGAGTCTTTGGGTGATGAATCTATCCCTCCAGCACGTCCTATTAATAGCCGTGTCAAGGTTTAAGTCTCCCGCCCTTGTGGCTCTGACGGATCTAGATTTTTTGAGGTGAAGCATATTCATCAAATCTGGGTTTGACATGGCCTTGTATGTCAGGCAAAGGTCACCTCTGAGCAAGCGGTAAGTGACTGAATAGAGCTGGAGTTCTTTCAGTCGGGCAGCATAGGACAGATTTTTGAGACCCTTTATCCTTTTGGTGAGGAACTTTTGTGGCCTCTCCAGCTGCTGCAAGTGTCGGGTCAGATACATTCCGAATGGGGCATTGTACTCAATCATTGGTCTGATGAGTGATGAGTATAGGGAGACTATGACCTCCCTTGATCTAGATGTGAATCCCTTCATGATAAGGTGGGCAATGTAGAAGGTCTTCCTAACTACTTTAGCTACATGGGTGTCGAATGACAGGCTACTGTCAACCTGGGTCCCCAGGTCCCTGATAACTTCTTCTGTGCTCAGAGGATTACCACCTATATGGTAGCTAGGGGTAACCTTGTTTTTCCCGAAGGGTATGACTATGCATTTTTGGCATTTAACTTTAGGCCATGGCTCTGGCACCAGTCATCCGTTTCTGTGAGACCCTTCTGAAGGATATCTGTGTCAGATGTGTTTTGGACTACGGCGCCCAATTTGCAGTCATCTGCAAACTTTGTCAGCCATAACCCTCCTGTGTTTGCTTGTACTTCGGAAAAGTAGATGCCAAACAAGAGTGGGCCCAGGACTGAGCCCTGTGGGACACCACTTGTGACAGGCTTTGAGTCTGACATGGCGCCAGCAACTCTGACCCTGTGGGTTCTGTCACTCAGCCAGTTTGCAACCCATCTTGTGATGTATGGGTTAACATTTAAGCTGATGAGTTTTTCAATAATACCCGAGTGGGGTATTGTATCGAAGGCCTTCGCCAGATCGAGGTAGGCTGTATGAACTGCCTTTCCCTCATCAATGGCTTTGGTGACTGTTTGAAAAAGTCAACCAAGTTTAAAAGGCATGATCTGCCTTTGACAAAGCCAAACTGGGTTGGATCCAAAGTCTGCAAATTCCCTATGTCTTTATTTATGAGGTCCATTATGATCCTCTCCATGGCTTTGCAGATAAGGCTTGTCAAGCTAATGGGCCGGTAATTTCCAGGGTCTGTGGAGGCACCGCCTTTGTGAAGTGGGACCACAGTCGCAGTGCGCCACTCCTGGGTGCGTATCCTGAGGTGAGACTATGATTAAACAGCTGTCCTAGCTGTGGGTTTAATTCCTCGTTGAGTTCGTGGAGCACACAGCCTGGGACACCATCAGGTCCCATGGATGCTGTATTTTTTGCTTTGGAGAGGGCAGTTCTCACTTGGGCGTTTGTGATGTTTGGGGGCTGCAACCATTTGGTATAGATATCTCTCCTTTGGGGAGGGAAGTTTGCACTGAACCTGTCAGCCAGTATGTTGGCAATGTCTGTAGGATCAGTAATCTTCACATCATTTTGAACTAGTTCTGAGCATATCTGGGAGTTTCCTCCCAGGTTTCTAACATAGCTAAAGAAGGCCTTATGATTGTCTTTTGAGTCTTTAGCTATTTTTCTCTCAAAATTTGCTTTGGATGATTTTATGAGAGCTCTTAGTTTTTACTTATAGTGATCAAAGGTGTCTTACCTTTTAAGGATTTTGCTCTATCTTGTAGTAGCTTCCTCCTTTTGTTGTAGAGTTTGTTTATGGCTGGGGTCCACCAGACTGGACGCTTGCCCTTGGTACAAAGAGTCTTTATTTTGCTTGGGATTGCCTTATCCATGCAGTCCTGCAGGTGCTGGTAGAAGGCATTTGTAAGTGATTCAGCGGCTTGAGTACTGTTTTCCGCCGGCTCGGGGGCCTTAAAGGAGACAACACTAGTCTTTAGAAGTGTGAAGTCGGCTTTCGAGAAGTTTTTTACTGTGGTCTTTTTTATTTCAGGTGGGGGTGGGATGAGGACCTCCAGCAAGATTAGTTTGTGATCTGATCTCACCAGTGAGGGGTATACTTCCGGTGTTGAACATTGTGCTCCCATGTTCGTGATGATGAGATCAAGTATGTTTTCTCCTCTTGTGGGGATGGTGACTAGTTGTTCCATGTCATCCATGAATCCCACTCTGAAGGACCTTTTGCATATCCTGAAAATGAATATCATCAGAATTACTCAATCGAGGGATTTAAACTTTGCTTGTGCATGAATAAGACATGTTGGAGGGAAAGATATGTGACTCAGAGAATTCCCCTTCTCTGGAACAGGTTTCCAACTCATGTGATGCAGATTTCTTCCCTAACCCATTTCAAGAGGAAACCTGGACCATTCGTTGGGAAATTGGAAATATACCCCGGGTCTAGAACCTATGTCTCTAATGGACAGAGTGAACCTGTAAGTCTTGCCCAACTTTACATACCCCTTAAAATAATGTCTAAGGCACATAAACTTGCAGGATACATTTGGGAAGCCTGACTAACTTACAAAAGCCAGCACATAAACTTGTGGGATACATTTTGGATGTTTGACTAGGCTTATAAAGATCGCAGTGGTTGTTAGCCTAGTATACATCTATGAACCTATGAACCTATGATAATCTGCTTCTACTCATCAAAAACGTAAACATCGATTTGCAAATGATAAAATAACAATGCACAAGCCGTCTTTTACCCCCCCCCATATGTACTTCCTGCTAATTATGTATACAGACTCTGAGCTTACACTACACAGGAGAAAGAGCATATTCCCAGTTCCCACTATAGTGTAATCATGCAATGACAAAGCCAATACAGTTTGATCAACTGATATTTGATCAGCTGTACAGGATCTGTCAGCATTTGACATCATGATTTCTCTATGGCTATATATTTAGTTATGCAGCTTCATGCGGTCATCCAATATGGTTTTTGTCCTTCATACCTCTCAACCTCTTAGAGCAAGAAATCTGGAAAAAGGCTTATATTATGGGGGGACAAGAACCCCAAAATAGGGACAATTTTTAAATATTGCATTTACAAACTTAGAACATTGATAGTATACAGGTTTTGCATTAGCAAAAAGTCTGAAACTCAAATGTCTGTCATTATTTTCAGACTTTAATTTTCAATGACATGCCAATACTTGGTCAGAAAACCACAATTTTATGAAAAACGGAACAAAAATATGAGGAAAATTATCTGGGACATTCTGCAAAAATCTGACCAGTTGACAGGTATGAGTCCTTCCCATAGTACTAACATTGCACTTCTAATGTATATAAATACTGTCAATAAAGCTAGAGATAATGGCAAAATAGTCTCCAGCTTATTTCTAGACTTTTAAAAGTCTTCGACACAGTTTGCTACAGCAAATTTCTACTTCAAATGTCCATATTTGGTTTATCTCAGTCCACCCTTATATAGTTCAAAAGCTACCTATTCAATAGGTATCAGTCAGTAAAATGGCACTCCACCCTTTTTCCATACCTCCTCATCACCACCAGTGTACCATAAGGCTCTAATCTTTGTCCCTCTCTCTTTAACATTCTCATCACCACCCTCTACCCATCCACATGACAGGCCTCCCTAATACAGTACGCAGATGACCTCACACTTATTTTCACATCTGACAACTTGGCACACCGCCAAAAACGTTATGCAGGAAGCTATAACAGCAACTGAAACGTGGCTTTGTAACCCACAACTTGTGCTCAACCATAAAAAACAATTACTTTCCCCCCCAAATCGTTCCCCCATGAAACAAACAAAATTTAAAGTCCTCTCTCTTGATAATATGGCCATTGAAATCACTTCTCATAGACAATTATTAGGGATAATGTTGTTTTTCTTTCGGCTTTTCCCGGTTAGGGGTCGCCACAATGGAAATCCGATCCGCTAATGATTGTCAGTAGATTTTTTTATGAGTGCCGAGGTGCGGGCTTGATGCCCAACCTTCAACGAAGGCACGCCCATTCTATGCATGTCTTTCAAATGCCACTCGACCACGGGGAGGACATGCAGACTCCACACAGAAGGCGCTACAGCCGAGAATCGAATGGGAGAACCTCTTGCTGTGAGGCAACAATGCTACCGCTGCACAATTATTAGGGATAATAGTGGATGATAATCATAAATTCTACAAAATTGCATGAGAAAAACTCATTAAAAACCAGGGATGTTTATAGAGCCAAAAACTTTCTCACCAATGTAGTTAAAGCTATACTTACCACTACATATCTCCTCCCCACACTTCCTTATGATGCTCCCATCCTTACTAACTTTCAGGCATCACAAAAATCAAAACTTGAACAGTGCTATAACAAAGTTGCTAAATTTGCAGCAAATACCCCTTTCAGAACTCACCACTCTATAGCACTAAAAAGCCTAAATTTATTAGAAAGGTTTACCTTTATAATGTTGACTGTTCAAAGTCAAACGGCCACATCACCGAAATGTTTCCGCGAAACCCGAACCACGAAAACTCAAAAATTTGAAAAAACTCAAATGTCGACATTTCTGATTATGCCACACCTACAAACAAGTGCTAACATGGGTCATAAAGGGGGCAAGATTTTGCAGTTCGGAACTTTGGCATTTGAAGTTTTGAGAAGTTACAGTTCAGAGATCGCAGAAGCGGGTTTGACATTCTGGCCATCAACATTTTAAAGATAAACTGATTAGAACTATCCAATCGACTAACAGATGCACATTTTACCACCGATAAAATTATCCAGAATCCATCTGCTTGCCCAGCACTAAATAATGTTCTATATAATTATGTTCCTAGTTGGTCATTACAATCCAGTGACCAAACACTCTTGTTTGTCCACAAACCTATCAAATCTGCTGGGCATTTTCTGTACTCATACCACATTGCTAAGGCCTTATCAATATCCATTAGGTCAACACTCTCCCTCCCATCCTTTAAAACCATTCTAAAAGACTTCCTAGCCAAACGTTGTCTCTGTTCTAACTCAACACCATCTATCCCTAAATGTGAACAAATGCCTATTCATACCTTATATCTCCTTACTCTCCCTTCTTCCCTTCTTCACTATCGATTTCCTTCCCTGGCTTTCTCCCCATAAGCCTGCTTTTCTTTCACTTTGTATTGCAGTTCCTGTTTGTATTACTCTAACTTACACTTAATTTCTCTATAAACTGGCTAAAATTTCTACAACTATTAAATCATTGTCATATAACGTGTATCTATTCTTAGCCAATGTTTCATATGATGTATAATTTGGTATAATTATTTAAACTGTTGTTTTCTTTAAAACTGTAAAATAATTATTCTTAAAATGTTTTGTAATATTTTGGAGCATTTGTCCCTGGGCCTCCTCTGAAAATTGGGCTCATACCCAGTCAGGTCAGACTTTGGGGTGGATTCAGTAATCCTCCGTGTAGGATGAACAAAGTCCTACTCGGAGACTGCCGTCTAAGAATTAGACGTCAGTGTGTCATGCATATGCATGAGGGCGCGCTGACTCAACTTCCAGGCTAACACAAAGCATGTAGGAGTGCAGGGGGCATGTCAGACTGCCGAGCAGTCCAAATATCCATGCCCCTGCAAGTGCCTAACTCTGCAAATGTCAGCAGATATGAGTGAGTCCGCTCAAAGGTGTATACCCCCAACACTACACTCCCCCACATTCAAAACCCCTGTACAAATTAAATAAAAGTTAAAACAAATTTATTTTTTTTTATTCCCGAAATAGCTGCCCGTATTTGCGCGTGTGTGTGCAGGTGTGCCATTGCTCAACTACAGTAAGCAGGTTTGACATCGAAGAGGATAAACTATGAATATGCAAATTAAGACAACTTGCAATAGCATAGTGGTAGAACCTTCGCACAAAGAGGAGGCATTCCCGGTTCGAGTCCCTTCACTCCCCTTTCCATTTTCATTATGAAATCTGTGCATAAAAATAATTCCTGACATTTACCTTTTAAATTCTATTAAAATGCATTTAAATGGCCTATGCAGTAGTGAATGATATTTTAAATATATATAAGAAGGTGAAACGGTCATGCATACTAATGAATGCATAAGTAACCTATGTTAAGCAATGTGAAGCACTGCTAAGCAACATTTACCAGTATTAAGCACATTTAAGAATAATTGCCCATAGCTAAGCACTGCTTTAACTAGCACAATATAATTGCCCATAGCTAAGCACTGCTTTAACTAGCGCAATATAATTGCCCATAGCTAAGCACTGCTTTAACTAGCGCAATAGCTCTGCGTGGAGCTGTGCATCGCACCAACTAGCGCTACCAAACATGTTTGCGTAGAGCTTCGCAGCGTGCCAACTAGTGCAACATTGGGCAATGTCGGGCAACGTAGAGCAACGTAGGGCAAAGTAGAGCAAAGTCGGCAAAACATAGACACACCTCCTAGCCAGTCAGGGCAGTAGTAAAATAAAAAGCAATGACAGGCTTTGAACCCAGGATACTGTGCATCATAATCAAAGTACAGAACCACTAAGCCATGACAGCTTTTGCTGTTCATGCACTGTCAACATACGTATACATATTAATAAAAGTTTACTCAGTGCTAAGCAGGTCTGCACTCAGCTGAGAATTTTCAAAACCAGCCAATCACAAATAAGTGCGGGAAATGAGCTATATTTAAGCCCCATAGATGGGAATAATCGCCATAACTGGTTGTAGCACCCATCTGCAGACAGAATGGCCGGTGCTGGAGAGGGCTCTCATTTTTGAGCGCAATGGTGGGGCATTGAGGAGTCAAAACTGATGGTTTGGCTCCTTGTCCATCATCATGATGCAAGACTCCTGCAGGGCCAGTTCCAAGGCACAGAGTACAAAGCTGAGGCATGGAACTGTCTAGCACATGATCTCACCAGTGCCACAGGCATCCCACGGACTGGTGAGCAGGTCAGACACCACCATGCAGACCTGAAGAGATGGAAGCAGGACCAACTGAACCAGTGGATACAGGAGGCTCGTGGAAATGACAATGCCCCACTACTGAGTAGGTATCCATGGAACGGAGTATGTAAGAATAGCTATTGTAGTCTATATAATGGACAGGTATGTCTCAATATCCCTTCATTTACTTCACAGCTGCAGGTGTCCGTGCTGCGAATCAGCAAGTCTATGTAGATAGGCTGCTAAGGCTGTGCTACCAGGCAGGTTAGTAATTATTCTGCATGTATTGTTATATAAAATAAGTGAGAGAGCTTGAAAAAAGTGTTGTAGCCCAATAATAAAGGCATAAAATGCCCTGAATAATTTTTCTGCTTGTACTGTTATATAAAATCAGTGAGAGAGCCTGAAAAAGAGTGTTGTAACCCATTACTAAAGGTATAATATATCTTGAATAAGTCTTCTGCATGCACTGTAATATCAAATAAATGAGAGAGCCTCTAGAAAAGTGTGTAATATAATTAATAAAGGTATAATACCTGGAGTGTGTCCGTGTCACTTACTTTGAAATGTTGTTGTACTCTTGCATTATATAAATAGTACTGTTGTATTAAGTGCTGTCGACCCACAGTTGGGCAGTCCCATATAAAGTGGATGAAGGGAGTGCCAGTAGCTGTGAAGCATATATACAGTCCTCAACAGTTGGTTAATGGCTGGCATGCATGGGTAAATCTGGCACATGAGTAGCTTGTTAATGTTTCTCCTAGAAATGTGAGTGTGCTGCTAGAAATGTAGGGGGCTATAGAAATATAACTGATAATGTCACGTGAACACATCCAGATATTTAGATATATAAATATAAATAAAATATATAAATACGTAGCAGTAACATCTGCATCCTGGACAGTTGGTATGTCAGATATAGGTCAGGTATATAATGAACTAGCCAAACCCATTACACAAGGAGTATGGAGAATATCGATATCTGTGCAGTGACAGAGACCTGGTTCAAGGCTCCAGAGAGCACCCCAGCACTACTAGGTTATACCTCATACCATGCTTTTCGGCCCCAAAACTTGCACCGAACCACAAAAGGAGGGGGAGTATCCATATTCATGAAAGATGCCCATACCTCCAGGTTAGTGGCACTGCACAAAGCATCGGAGACCATCCATGTACAATTAACAGTGGGCAAAACTGCCTTTCAGTTTGTAGCCTGCTACAGACCACCCTCCCAAACTCAGGAACCCCACTCGGCCTTCATGAGAACACTGGAGAATATGAAGGTCTCTCCAAACACAATAATATTGGGTGACTTCAACTACCCAAACATCGACTGGGAAAACTACTCAAGTCCCAACACCCTTGCCCAACAGTTTCTAGAATTTATAAACTCAAATGCTATGGAACAACTGGTCACCACTCCCACTAGAGGGGATAACATATTGGACCTGGTCATCACCAACATGGGGACTCTATGTTCCACACCAGAGGCATGTCCATCATTGGTAAGATAAGACCATAAATTAATCTCACTGGGCATCCATATCCCATACCCACCCCCAGCCAGGGAAATCACGGTGAAAATTTCTCAAAAGCAAATTTCACACTTCTCAAAACCAAGGTAGAATCATTCAAAGCCACCGGGCCAGAGGAAAATACTGCCCAAACAGCAGAATCCTTTACAAATGCATTCTATGGACACCTACAGGAATGCATGGATCGTGCTGTCCCAAATAAAACCAAGATTCACTCCTCCAAAGGCAGGAGACCAGTCTGGGGGACCCCAGCCATAAATAAGCTATACAACAGAAGGAGGAAGCTACTACATGATAGAGCAAAATCTCAAAAAGGGAAGGCATCTCTGATCAGTACTAGCAAGAAACTACGATCCCTCATAAAATTATCTAAGGCCAGCTTCGAAAGAAAAATTGCGCAAGACACTAAAGATAATCACAAAGCCTTCTTTAGTTATGTCAGGAATCTGGGGAGCAACTCCCAGATATGCTCTGAGTTAGTACAAAATGACAAAAAATACACTGATCCCACAGACATTGCCAACATCCTGGCAGACAGGTTCAGTGCAAACTTTTCCCACCCTTCCCCCCAAAAGACCAAATGTCTATCCCAACAGAATGTAGCCTCCCTGACATCACAAATGCACAGGTGAGAGCTGCCCTCTCCAAAGCAAAAACCACAGCATCAATGGGACCAGACGGTGTCCCGGGCTGCATCTTACATGAGCTCCAAGAAGAACTAAAACCTCACATAAAGTCACTGTTCAGTCTCAGCCTTACTACAGGATATGTACCCAAGGAATGGCATACAGCAACAGTGGTCCCGCTCCACAAAGGTGGTGCCACAACGGACCCAGGAAACTATCGCCCTATAAGCCTGACTAGTCTGGTCTGCAAAGCTATGGAGCATATCATCATGGAACTCATAAACAAGGACATTGGTAACCTCCAGACACTGGATCCTACCCAATTCAGCTTTGTTAAGGGCAGATTTTGTCTCTTTAACCTGGTTGACTTCTTTGAAACAGTTACCAAGGCCATAGATGAAGGGAAGGTAGTCCACATGGCCTACCTGGACCTCGCTAAAGCCTTTGACACAATACCCCACTCAGGTATCATAAATAAGCTCACCAGCTTAAATATCAACCCCTATGTCACAAGATGGGTTGCAAACTGACTCAGGGTAGAACCCACATGGTCAGAATTGCAGGTGCCACGTCAGACTCCAAACCAGTTACAAGTGGCATTCCACAAGGCTCTGTCCTGGGACCGCTCTTGTTTGGTATATAATTCTCTGAGGTACAGGCTAATATGGGAGGACTATGGCTGACCAAATTTGCAGATGACTGCAAGCTGAACGCCATAATCAACTCTCCAGCTGACACAAGCATCCTCCAAAGGGTCTCACAGAGATGGATAACTGGTGCCAGAGCCATGGCCTTAAGCTAAATGTCAAAAAGTGCATAGTCATCCCCTTTGGGAAAAACAAAGTGCCCACAAATTACCACATAGGTGGTAATCTATTAAGTACGGAAGAAGTAATTAGGGATTTGGGGACCCATGTAGATAGAAACCTCTCTTTTGACAATCACGTTGCCAGAGTGGTTAGAAAGACCTTCTATATAGCCCACCTTATCATGAAAGGGTTCACATCTAGAACAAGAGAGGTCATTGTGCCCCTCTACTCATCACTCATCAGGCCCATAATTTAATACAATGCCCCATTTGGGATGTACCTTACCCGACACCTGCAGCAACTGGAGAGGCCCTAAAAGTACCTCACCAAGTGGATCAAGGGACTCAAACAGATGCCCTATGCAGTTTGGCTAAAGAAACTCCAGCTCTACTCAGTTGCTTACCGCCTACTCAGAGGTGATCTATGCCTGACGTATAAAGCCATGTCCAACCCAGAATTAATGGACATGCTCCACCTCAAGAAATCCAAATCCCTTAGAGCTACACGCTCTAGGGACCTAAACCTCAGCACAGAAATAAATAGGACATGCTGGAGGGACAGATTCATATCCCAGAGGCTGCCCTCACTCTGGAACAGAATCCCAATCCATGTTAGGCAGAGCCCCTCACTGACTCTCTTCAAGAGAAATCTTGACGAGTGGATGGGAGATCATACGTTCACCCCTGGGATCTCTTCTGTGTCCCTGCTAGACAGGGGCACAGTAAACTAACCTTAAAAGGGCTATCTTCTGTGACCTACTCTACAGAGGCACAGTCAACCAATCTAAAAGGGTGGCAAAAGCCAAACACACTGGCTAGGCTTGTAAATGCCCCAGGGCAGATAGCCTAGTATCAACCTATGAACCTATGAACAACTTAATGCACGTTGCCTAGTGTAATACTGCATGTAGGTGATATACACCTGCAGTCAATAGGAATGTAGTGTAAACTATAAGTACATATAAGATGTTAATGGAGGTATCTTTTTACACCCTACTGTATGTGTATAAACAATGCAATTCCACACCTCAATGGGTATGTCTAATCTCAAAACATTTGTTGGGACATATGTCCTTTTGTTCTATAAGTATCTGCATTTACTTTGATGCATGTGCCCTGTTCAAACACCACAATCTCGGTGGCCTGTTGCCACCAATCAATCCTGCATGCTGTTGGAATGTCCACTGTTGTTCTATATATGCATGTGTTATGCTTGCTGTTCAACTGTTGGAACTCTGGTGTGTTGGGTTAATGGGAATATTACTGCAAGCTGTTACAACTAATTTGGAATGCTGTTGGCTATGCTGTTATTAAATACACCTAAACACAGAACGTATGGGAAGGCCAGTCCCAGCGGACCCACCTGTCCCAAAAGGCTGGCGATTGCACCTGGCACCAGCAGGTCCGGTGCCCAGTCCGGACCCCCCCCCCTCCACTGGTCCTGTGCCACCTTCAGGTGGAAGTACTGCAGGGGATGGGGCTCATCCCCCCATCCAAGCATGGCTGGAGGAGGGCCACCTGTCACCCTCCAAAGGGTCCAGGCTGTGGTGCGTAGGGAGATCCAGCATTCAGTCGCTGATGCCCTACGCCAGCTCGAGGCAAGAGTGGCATGACTCACGGGTGAGCCTGCCCCTCCTACGCATCCCCCAGCACAGCCACCCTCTGGGCTGTGAAGGTGCAGTGGTGACTGCCCATGGGTGGGGATCTCAGTTCCACTGTTACCATATGTGGGTTCATGGGCTTGCGATTTCCAAACATCCTTCCCCATCAATTGTGTTCACCCACTCCATGTGTCATATTCCACCCCTGTATGCATCTTGTTTGTCTTGTCTGTTTACCTCCCCAACCTACCTCCAACAACATACCTACTTCCCCTACCTCACAGTCCACTCTCACCTGAAAAAAAAAAAAGGGCAATCTGCTCCCACAAAAAAATTATGCCCCATACATAGCTGCCCATTTTACACAAATGTCCGCTGGACACAGACACTGAAATTCAATTGGCAGTGCAACATACTTCGTTGTCCTCACCCCTCTCTCAGGGGTGGAAGGTTTCAAAATTCCCTCCAAATTACTAGCATATGCAAAGCTGTTGCTGTTAAAGAAATTGGCAGATATGGACCTTCCCTACACCCATCCTGCACATCCTGAGCTGTTTTCCCTACTGTCTTTCCCTCTTTGTGCCCCTTTTTCACCACTTTCCTATCTCCCCATTTTCTTTTCTTTCAAAGAAATTAGCGTGGGGGTTAGCGGGAGTAATCACTTTAAAGCAGTAGTAAGCAGGTTTGAGCGAGTGTGTGCATGTGTGCGCTTAGCTTAGTATTGCTAAGCGTTGTGCAAACCCACCCAAACCCGCTTACAACTGCTTAAAAGTGCCTTAGTCACCCTGCATATGAGGGTCCTTGTTCTGTTCAGCAGCAAAATAAAACACCACTGCCAGTCTTGAACCCCAGATCTTGGACACACTAGACTGCATGAAGTACCACTAGGCCACAGTACATATACAGCAAGATGTTGCTGAAATATATATATCATGCATCAGAATGTATGAATATAAAGGAAAGGTAGGAATGCCATAACACAAAACCTGTTCTGTGGAACTATACCAGCAGTTGTTGTGGAATTGCATAAACTGTGATAACAGAACCAGACATTCTAGCAGTAAATACTGTTACAGCAGCACTTCACAACCCCCACACAGTATCATAGCAGGATAATCCCCACACAAATGTACAAGATACTAGTGTGTTCAAGGTACAGCAAGGATGTAGGTAGGCATACTCAGTACTGGAATTGTCCAGTTTCATAAGCATCCTGTGATAATGTCAACAAAATAAAAAGCACAAACACTGCAGAAGTGAGTACATTAATATCCACAGTATAGATGTCCCCAAACAGTTCATGTGCCAAATGGAAACATCTCAATAACTACATATGTAAGGCAGCTAATTGTAGATGTTGTAAAGAAACACCATACTCCCATGTATCTTGTGTTAGCATTTCTAGGGGTGAGTACAATTCTACACTGTCAACTGTGTACTGGTTTGAGTGCAACATACAAATAACTGGCTACACCCTTAGCAATATTTAGAAGTATACCAACCTTCTGACTTACACTATGGTGCCCACAGCAAACAAGCATGGATCCCACTTTGGAAAGCTGAAAGGCCTACGCCTACCTGACCTAGCAATTTATAGCATTGGGTTGCTATGACAGTGAGTAGTGCAATTACCACACAGCAGGCTGCATGCAATTACCAAATGGTGGCCACCAAATGGTGCAGAGGCCATCACATGCACATGTACAGATACGTCTAAAAGCAGGCTGTACTTGCTGTCCACACATGCAATTATTTCATTGCAGCCACGGAGAGAGAGAAAGAGTGAGAAAGCAAGCAAGAAAGCAAGAAAGAGAGACACAGAGACACACACAGACAGACAGACAGACACCAGCAACAACAACAGCAACAGCAACCAAAAAAATCAGCATAAAAAATATATATATATATATATATATATATATATATATATATATATATATATATATATATATATATATATATAAATTGTATTACTACACACACGGAACTTAATAATACAAACCCATACAAAGTAAAGGTATGTAACTGATATATATTTACTGGCATGTAGTAGATGTTTTTGAAGAGTACTCTACATGCTTTGAATCATCCATATGTGGCAGCAGTACATATCTATGCACAGATGCCCTGCATAACTACTGCCATGGTGAAATCAATGTGTAGGTGTGTGCAGTGGGATATGATTGTGATATATGTAGTTCAGCATTGAATGTCAAACATCTGATCCATGTTATCTCTGTTCTGTACAGTAGTGTGTACAATGGCTGTTTGGGGGAGTAGCGCATACAGTTATATAAACAAGGATATGACAGAGTAACAAATGCATGATAGTCATATTAACGTGTACCTTAGCATTGGCAACAGCTATACCAGGCTAGTATGCTAATCTAGCATTTGCATCTATATATACACCCTGTAATATTATTGTGTGCTCACATGTGACACCTGTTCATGTTGCAGCAAGGCATAGCAGGTCATCTGTGAGGTCCATGGACTTACAACAGTGTGGACCTTGTGTGTGTATGGCACACACATACGGAGAGACCTGTCTGTGTCAGATATATTAGCATCTGTACATGTGCATAGAGCAAGGGACATACTGCAACTGTTTGTGAAAGGTGGACATATTTATGTTGTTGAAGGTTGTTATGTGCATACTTCTATGTAGGTTGTAGTGTGTGGTAAACAAGACAGCATACAGTGCTGGTATATGACATGTGGTGGTTAAACGCTGTGGGTATGAATTGTCAGGTTTGCAGTGTTGCAGCCAGTGAGGCCTGCTAAAGCTAAATGTGCTAAGAACACCTTCAGTGCATTCCGCACAACACTGTGCAATATTAGTACATAACAGTATACCTCGCAACCTTTGCATAATTGATATTCCCACCATGAAAGGTGGACCGTATATGTGCCTATATGGATATCTATATGTACACCAATGTATATTTATATTTAAGTGTGTGTGTGTGTGTGTGTGTGTGTGTGTGTGTGTGTGTGTGTGTGTGTGTGCATATATATATATATATATATATATATATATATATATATATATATATATATATATATATAGAGAGAGAGAGAGACAGGGTCATATTTACTGCGACAGATGGCTAGTGACAAAGCCATGGACTCAAGCTCAATGTTGAAACTGCATTGGCATCCCTTCTGGAAAAAACTCTGTACCCATGAACTACCACATAGGTGGTAGTCTACTTAACACTGAAAGTGTGATAAGAGACCATGGGACACAGGTGGACTGTAGTCTCCCCTTTGATAATCACAGTGACACACTAGTCATGTAATCTGTTTACCTGCCACACCTCATCACAAAAGGTGTGTCATCCAGGGAAATATAGGTCAGTGTTCCCCTCTACACATCACACATAAAGCCCATTATATAGTACAATGCCCCATGTGGTATGTACCTCACAAGACATCCACAGCAACTGGAAACGACAAAGACATACCTCACAAAGAGTAATACCAACCTCAAACAGATGCCCTATGCAGACCATCTCACAAACTTACAACTACACTGTGTCACATACCGCCTACCCAGAGGTGACCTCTGCCTAACATACTAAGCTATGTAAAAACCAGAGCTGTTGGACATGCTGCATGTAAACAGATCACAATCTCTACATGCTACATGCTCTAGGGACCCAAACCTTCTGACCACAATAAACAGCACATGCTGGAGGGATAGATTCCCATCTCAGAGACATCCCATACTCTGGAACAAACCAATTATCCATAGCAAACAAAGCTCCTAATTAGCTGCCATCATAAATAATCATGAAGATTGCATGGGAGATAGTGAATACAGCCAGGCAATCACCTCTGTGTCTCTGCTTGACAGGGCCACATGAAATGCAATGACCTGTGTGTCAAAGGCCAGGGTAGTGTATGGCTAGGCTTCTATAGGCCCTAGGGCCAATAGCCTCTTACCTACCTATGAAGTGATACACACCCACATGTACTTATTGCAATAATTGCTATGTGAGTTTGACTGAGTGTGATGGTGAATGTGTTGGTGAATGTGTCAGAGTTTGGTTTATGTGTGATAGCTTAGTGGGAAACTGTTTCTGTCATGGTATTATGTGTCCTAGCTGTGATCCCAACAAAAGATGTGTATACAATTGCTAGGCTGAAAAAGCAATATGCCATATGTTCTGACATAGTCCCTTGCTGTCGAATGGGGTGCCCATTGTAGGCCAAAGCAGTACATGCATGCTTATTGAGTGTTACTGCTGGCGAATCCAACCCCTGTATGAATTGTAGTACTACCTGAGGCTGTTTGCCTAAACAGCACAGTATGGTGTACATCCACATTGATTGGAGCCACTGTTCCATGTGTTCCCTGTAGTCCTCACAGATTACATACCTCAGGCATACAGTTTCGTAAATACTGACACATAGTACTGTAAGGTACACAGGTAAAGGTCACCTGTGTTGCCATACCTATGTGTCTGGTATGTATGTCTGATGTGTGTTTGTGTGTGTATGCCTGTACCATGGCCTCTGTCATATGTGTGTTACAGGATATAGGTGCATATCTAGCAACATGTATAGTGTAGTACAGCAGTATTCCACCTATATTCACAAATGTGCACATGTGTTAGGCAGGGGTCTGCCATCAACGACTAGTGTGGTATACCGGTGATACTGTCACTGGACTTTGCAATCATTGCAATGGATTACACTTTTCATGATGCATTAGCATGATATATACCTCCTGTGTCTAGGTTGTGCATTGTGTTGCATACAGTGTGCCATGTACTGTTGTATAGTATTACATACTGTTGTAAATTTGTTGCTGTGCAAAACGTGGTTTGATATATAGAGTGTGCCAGGCACTGTCAGGCAGTTGTGGGTTGAGTACTGACATGTGGTATTGAAAGTGTGTATCTTCTGACAGCCAATAGGTTGCTATATATGGCAGTTAAGTGATATCTGTACATTAGAAATATACGTGTGCCTCATGACTTGCTCACACATATTGTTTCATTGTCTTCCAGGGCTATGTACCACCATCGTAATCCCGCCTATAGCACGGCAGAGGAAGATGTCATAACATCCAGCTTGGTGCAGCAGTATGCCCTGCTGTTCTCTAGAACCAGCCAGGACCAGCATGAGCAGACTGCGCTGTGGAAAGAGCTTGTCCATCGGTAAATGACATAGGCATGCATAACTGGACATATGAGCAGGTACACCATCACTGCAATGATTTAATTAGACATGTCCGGCAGCATGCGTCTGATATCTGCAGACAGCAGCTTGCCACAGGTGGGGGGGCAGCCATCCATCCCCCCCTCACCAGAGTGGAGGAGCTGCTCCTGAGCCAGGTGGCTCCTGGCCGACAACAACCCCAACAACTAACGTGTGTCATCATGGAGGCCAGAGTCACCCAACAAGCTGACATGGAGCATGCAGGTAACATGGCATAGCTGTAGACTACTGTTACCTCAATTGTTAGAGCATGCTTATGTGAGATGTGTACTATGTAGTTAGATGATGTGGTGCCTAGTGTTGTGCAATGGTAATAATTAGGAATACAATCTGTAGGCCTGTGACTGTCAACCGTTGTACTACTGTACGATTGCAAACACACAGTAGCAATGCCACAGTTGTTGCCACTGACAAAGTGTCTCATATCCTTGTAGGTCCCTCTGGTGTGACAGCAAGGCAGCCGACCCATGCTGGTGAGTGTGTTCTACCTTTAATACTACTAATTAAATGTGCAAGTCATAGGTGAGGTGTAGGCCATGTACATGTAACACACATACACATAATGCATGCTGTGCATGTTTGCTGTGAGACTATACACATCCCAGTAACGTGGGTAGCTGCCTAAAACACATACAATATACAGAGCATTCCACACAATTGTGGCAACACTGATGTGGACATTGGATAGGCAGAGTCGATACACATGCACACAACATACACAACACTGTCATACGTAGTACACATTAACATGCTACACATGGCGTATTCAGATGCCCGCTGTAAGGTCACACTACAGTATTCCACACTTCATCCACACAGCACACATAATATACCTGAGGGGTAGATGCCTCACATGTGGCTGTGTGACACTCTTTGACACATTACACATTCCTGGTAGGCAATGCCCCCTATTGTGCACCTTACAAACCCATGTAACAACTGGCTGTGAAATGGTGAATGTAGCCATGGTACTGCAGTTCCGTTACAGCATGGTATGTGCCAGTCTGGCACACATTAGTAGCCTTGAGTGACCACATGATGCTGCATGATGATGGCTCATGTTAGTACACCCCATTCAGTTACAGTGACCACAGTACTACACATAGCATTACCTGCTATGCACTTCGGTGTTGTGTGTGTGCAAACATAGGCACCTATGCACAATATGCATAGCAATCACCATTTGTACAAAGTGACACATATATGTCTTGTAATGCTATTGAGTGTATAGGTCACATGACACGCACTGTGTCTGTGTGATGTTTAATGTTGCAGTTGTGTTGTAGCATGCTATGTCATGTCTGGCACTGGCATGTCCACAATATGTACTACACTCACCATAACTACTGTACAATGGCTATGTTGAGCAATGGTATTCCATCAGGTAAACATGCACCACTCATCCTGTGTGTATACATAGCATGCATGTGCTAATCCTGTGTCTACAATTATCTGCTGAAGACACAGATGCTCTAATCAGAAATGGATATCTGTGACACACAGATACACATCCAGCCATGGTATGTATACCTGTGAGAGATTGTGCACAGAACATTGCAGAGCTTATAATAGTTGCACAGCACTGTTGTGTCCATGTACACAGTGCATTCCAGGGTGAGGCCAATCACTGAACAACAACACACATGCATCAAAGACATGTATAGTGTTATTGGAAAGGGCTGTCAACACCCGCACTGCAGGCTGTTGGGAAACACACGTCCTGCATGCTGACACATGTGATATAACTGTTTGCCTTGTGATACTGTACCCCACCATCACCCGCTATTGAGTATGTTCTGGATTGCTGGTGGTTTGTGTGTGTGTGTTTTAGTGATGAGTGCATTTGTGTGCATGTGTGCATGTGTTCATGTGTGCATGTGTTCATGTGTTTATGTGTGCATGTGTGCATGTGTGCATGTGTGCCGACATCATGTACAGGTCGTAAAGTGTGTTTCCTGTCTTCCTCTCACAGGTGCTGACCTTGGGCTGGTTCACTGCAGGGAAACTGATGTCACCGAACAAAACAGTGATACTGATGATAGGTGTGTTGAGGCACAGGCATGTTTGCCAGGGTCTGTCGTTGGGCCACCAATCGACAGTACACAGCTGTCCACCCCATCCATGCATACAGTCATACTGCCAATACATCCATCACCAATGCCCATAGCTGACGGACAGTGTACAGTTGGCATTGGCCAGGACAGTGTGGTACCCATGGCACATGCATCCCAACACAGCAGCCATACCCAGATGTCTGGAAGGGTACCACATAGGCAGATGTCCAGGGGTTCTCGTAGGAGCACTGCTGCTCATCATGCCACTGGCAGATGTGCCACAGGTATGACAATGTCATGCATGTTCCAGACTGTCATGGAGGCACAGGCACATATGGAACGGTACACTAGACAGGGACTAAGGGCACAGAGGGTACATAACACTGCCATAATTGACAGTATCCATGACCTAGCAGGTGCCATCCGTCATTACACCGAGGTCACTGATAGACATTGGGGAGAGTCATTAGATATCCTCCACAATGTCATGTCCATGTGTCAGGACAGTGCGGGACGGTTGAGTCATCGATGTGGACATATGCCAGCAACATCAGCAGCTGGCAGTCACCACGGATGTCCCTCAAGCCACAGCCACTCCCGTACTGCCAGTACCAGCCCCAGCAATGTTGGGGTGGGCTGTCCATAGAACATCCTAGAAGACCACATGCACATGGCTCTGGACAGTCCCAGCAGGGACCTGTGTCCAGTGTACATCCATCCACCTCTGGGAATAGTACCCAGTCTTGCTTAGTACCTGAAAGTGTCAGTAGCACCCCTGCCAGGCACAGGTACCATATCCGTGGCCAGAGATGGTGATCTGTGAGGTACCCATATATGGCAGCTACATGGTGGAACTGTGTGTATGCAGACACACACACACATACTCCAGACACCTAGGGCTAACACATACCCACACACATTACATCAACATTGGCTCATTCCAGTATTCTTGCCCCTCACACACACACACACACACACACACACACACACACACACACACACACACACACATACATACATGTCGATTGGATGGCTCACTGTAGGCCTCTGGCAAACCAACAACACACCCTGTGCATATGATGAAACCTATGCTGCCTCCTGTCATCTGTAACATCGATGCAGGAACAGGCTACCATGGTGCTGATGCACAGGGTGTCTTTATAGCGGTATAGCAATGTTAGCATGTTGTCAGCAGTACAGTGTAATGATATGCTTGAAGGTGTAGCTGAGCAGGCATGATGCATTAATGCTGTGATTGTCATTGTAGTGTTGTTTACACCAGTGTTGGGTCCAATTGTGTATTGTCCAGCCATGTGCCACTTGGCTGATGTGTGCAGTATTGGCAGCATGTGATAGAGAGTGGACAGTATGTGTGGGATGTGTGTAGCACAGATTTGCGGGTATACAGTTGTGAACATGGTGGAGGTGCACTGCCTGCATGCATGTTCATAGTGGAAACATGGCCAGGGTGACATGCTCTGTATTACACAGTAACACTCCATAGTTTCTATTGGTGGCCAGTATGCATTGTACTACACACATTTCGGAACCTGGCTACACATGTGTGTATGACATGGTTTGACACTCCGCTGTGGGCGATACTGTTACTATCTGTCATTGTTTTGCATTCTAGTAGTATACATCACTTCCACAGCCTGACCATAACCAATCGTTAGATGATGTCTTGAAAACCGACACACAGATGTAGGACACACAGCAACATTTGGCTCTGTCAGGTACTATACTATGCCAGTAACCACTGGTATTCACCTGCACCCATTACTGAGACCAGTCCTGTTTGGCAAATAGCTCTCTTAGGTACAAGCAATCACAGTAGGGATATGTCCGTCCACGTCTGGTAATGCATACTGTGGCCTATAATGCATTCTCCAGATGACACACACATCCTGCACAAGGGTATCATACAGACAGATGCCTGTTGTCAAACCCATGCTGGAAAGCTATAAGCCAAACTAAGCATAGTCATCCACCTTTACGGAACACATTATCCCGACAGTACCACATAGGTAATAGCCACCAACATGATGAACAGGTACCGATATGTACATGCAACCAAGTGTTACGTCATCTGTCCTTTGTTAATCACATTTCCAAAGGTATTTTGAGATCCCTCAGTGGATCACATAAGCAATAAGGGGTGTGCATGTATATCCACAAAGGTTGTTCAACACCTGTTATGAATAGTCATCATTGACAGACTTTACTGTGTTTGAACAGGTCTGACATATACCTCAGCCATAGACCCTCACACACGCATTCCAATAGGAACCGCAATGACTTTGTGTGACACAGATGACCTAGGCGAGGGATCACTGCAGTGGCTGGGCTTGTCACAAGCATACAGATGTGACCTAAGGTCTGGGAAGCAGCAGCACAGTCTGGCAAGGATAACAGCTGTGTTCTTGGAGAAAGCAGGGTTCCCACACATGCAATCATTGAAGTAACATGTACGTATATGTATTTGCCACACAGCTAACTCACATGTGCAATACATACTGATATGTCATACAGTAGTAAAAGCAAAACCCACAACACATTGACCAACAGTGTCACACACACTCACCAAGTGCAGGATTCAAACCCCTTCCTAACTACTTCATGATACTAGAGGAGTACGCATTAACATGACGCGCTATACATATTACTGGGAGTCCTTTTATCCACAGGTATATTTGTAGGATGGTGACATCATCAGACTTGACAAAGGTTACATTACCACATTTGAGGTGTTTCACTACTCTCCTAAAAGGTTGCTCCTTCCCAAGGAGACCACACACAAACTGTTTTCCAGTGCATGATTCAAACCCCTAACTAATTACTTCATGATATTAGAGGAGTACGCACTAACACGACATGCTATACATATTACTGGGAGTTCTCTTTTCCACAGGTATATTTGTAGGATGGTGACATCATCAGACTTGACAAAGGTTAGATTAACACTTTTGAGGTGTTTCACTACTCTCCTAAAAGGTTGCGCCTTCCCAAGGAGACCACACACACAGCTGTCCAGTACAGGATTCAAACCCCTACTTAACTACTTCATGATACTACAGGAGTACGCATTAACATGACGCACTATACACATTACTGGGAGTTCTTCTTTCCACAGGTATATTTATAGGATGGTGACATCATCAGACTTGACAAAGGTTAGAGTACCACTTTTGAGGTGTTTCACTACTCTCCTAAAAGGTTGCTACTTTCCAAGGAGACCACACACACACACACACACACACACACACACACACACACCCACACACACGTCCCATGCAGGATTCAAACCCTTACCTAACTACTTCATGATACTACAGGAGTATGCATTAACACGATGCACTATACACATTACTGGGAGCTATTTTTTCCACAGGTATATTTGTAGGATGGTGACATAATCAGACTATACGAAGTGGGTTACATTAGGTGACATTAGATGGCCTACATTGAAGGAATGTCTAAACACTTTGGCCATGTGATCATCAAAGGTGAGTTTACTATCTACCTGTGTCCCCAGGGCCATAAGGCCTTTCTCCGTACATGCTGGATTACCACCTATGTGGTAATTTGTGTGCACTTTGTATTACCCAAAGGGGATGACTATGCATTTTTTGCCATTCAGCTCGAGGGCATTGTTTTGACCCCAGGTATCTGTCTCTGTAAGACACTTCTGGAGGATGTCTGTGTCAGCTGTACAGTCAATTGTGGACCACAGTTTCCAGTCATCTGCAAACCTGTTCAGCCTTACACCTGCCATGCTTGACTGCACCTCTGAGCAGTATCTACTGAACAGGTTGGGTTCCAGGACCAAGACCTGTGTGATGCCATTTGTGACTGGCTTAGAGATGGACATGGCACCCGCAACTATGAACATGTGTGCTTGATCTGTGAACCACTTGGCCACCCATCCTGTGACATAGCTGTTCATGTTCAAGCTGGTACACTTGCCCATGATGACAGAGTGGGGAATGGTGTGGTAAGACCTTAGTGAGGTCCAGGTGGGCTGTGTGGACTACTTTCACCTCCATCTATGTTCATGGTAACTGTTTTAAATAAGTCAACTAGGTTTGGGAGCCAGGCTTTGCCTTTAACAAGGTGAAGTTGTGTAGAGTCCAGTGTCTGGAGGTCTCCAATGTCTCAGTGTATGGGTCCCATTACAATTTGCTCAATAGCTCTGTAGACCAGGCTGAGTACACATATTAGGCAATGGTTTCCAGGTTCTGTTTTGGCACACCCTTTGTGGAGCTGGATGAGTGTTAGTGTATGCCATTATTTGGGTACATAGCCTGTGGTACGCTTGAGTCTGGACAGTGAATGTAGGTGAGGGTGTAGTTCCTTATGGGCCTAGTGTAAGACGCAGCCTGGGACAACATACAGTCAGATTGATGCTATGTTCTTAGCTTTGGTGAGGGCTGTCTTTACCTGCATGTCCATGATGTCTGGGTCTCTGCATCCATCTGTGATGGACACAGGCCCTTTTGGGGGTGATGGGGGGGGGTTACACTGAACTTGTCCCCCTGGGTGTGGGCAATGAAAGTTGGTTTGGTGTATGTCATTCCCTTTTTCAGTAGCTGACAGCATATTTGGAAGTTGACACCTACATGTCTGGTATAGCTACCAAAGGCTTTGTGGTTGTTATTCTTACATTCCTTGGCTATTTGTCTTTAGACACCGTCCTTGGACTATTTTAAGAGGGATCATTGTTTCTTCCTGATAATGATCAGTGATGCCTTTCCTTTAGTGAAGTTGGATCTATTATGTGTTTGTTTCCTCCTTCTCTTGTCTAGCTTATTTATGGATGACAAACACCTGCTTGTTGTCCTATTTTTGGAGGAGTGCATCTTGGTTTTATTTGTGATGTCTCATTCCATGCATTCCTGTAGATACTCATAGGATGCACTTGTAAATGATTCTGCAGATTGCATGCCATTATCCTATAGCAAGGTGTCTTCAGAACATTCCACTTTGGTCTTGGGAAGTGTGCAGTTTGCTTTTGCAAATGTCTTCACAGTGGTTTCATTGACTGGGTGTGGGGGCGGGATGTGGATGTCCAGTGTGATTACTTAATGATCTGATATTACCAGCGAGGGGTTTATCTCTGTTGTGGAACACTGGTACCCCATGTTGGTGATGATCATGTCCAGTATGTTGTCACCTCTAGTGGGTGTGCTGACCAGCTGTTCCAGGGTGTTAGAGTTTCTTAACTCTAGGACACATTGGGCAAAGGATGTTGTATACATGTAATTCACCCACTCAATGTTTTGGGTAGTTGTAACCTCCTCATATAATGGTGTTTGATAGGACCTTTATATTTGCCATTGCTCTCCAGAATACTGAGTGAGGTTCCTGAGACAAGGTACGTGATCTTTTGCAGGATACAATCTGATGGGCAGCTTTGCCCAATGTTAGTTGCACTTGCATGGTCTCCATGGCCTCATGCTGTGCCAGTAACCTGGAGGTGTGGATATCCATAAGGTAAATGGCTACACCCCTTCCTTTTGTATTTCACTCGTGGTCTTGGGTCCAAAGGTCAGGGTGATTGTGAGTGTTTTATGTGGATCATATCCAACAGCTCTATGTTTTACATTGCTTTGTATGTTAGGCAGTGAACACCTCTAAGTAGGCGATATGCAAGGGAGTATGGATGGAGCATTTTGCGATGGTCTGTGTATGGCATGTATTTCAGGCCACTAATGCTCTTTGTGAGGTATTGCTGCTGGCTTTCCAGTTGTTGTAGTTGTCTTGTGGGGTACATAGCAACAGTGGTGTTGTACTCTTTTAGAGTTCTAGTGAGTGGTGAGTAGAGGAGAACAATGTCCTCTTCTATTCTGCATGAGACAAATTTTGTGATGAGGTGTGCCACATACGAGGGTTTCCTGACTACTGTGGGAATGTGCTCATCACAGTTGTATCCACTGTCCACCTGTGACCTAGGGTCTCTTGTCACACTTGTGAAGTATAATACCACCTATGTTGTAGTTCTTGGCTACAGTGTTTTTAACAAAGGGGATGATAATGCACCTTTTGGCATTGAGCTACAACCCATGGCTTGGACAACAGCCATATGTCTCAGTGAGGCCCTTTAATAGGATGTCCACATCTTTAGTGTTTACAATGATGGCTCCTAGTTTGCAGTCCTCTGGAAATTTCAGTAGCCACAGGCCTTACATGTTAATGTTTAATTCAGGGATGTAGATACTACACAGCCTGGGAAGTTATCTAGTCCCATGGCTGCTGTGATACTGGATTTGGAGAGTGTTTTTTACCTGTGCAGCCGTGATGACAGCAACTTTGCAGTCTTCCATTATAGGCATGTGCTCTTTCATGGGAGAGAGGGGGTAAAGTTAACACTGATCCTATCTGCCAGGGTGTTGGCAATATCAGTTGGCTCTGTACATTTAGTGCCATTGAGCTGTAACTCAGAACAGATCTGAGTGTAACCATGACATGGACCTGTCTGTTGGGTAGAGACCTCCTGAGTAGACAGTATGCAACAGAGTACACATTGGGTTACATTTCAGTCTTGATGCATGGGGCAACTATTTGAGGCCAGTAATCCTCTTGTTAAGGTACTTCATTGGTGTTTCTAGCTGCTGAACATGCCTAGTCAGATTCATTGCAAGTGTGTTGTGGTACTCTCTGACAGGTCTGATGACTGCTGAGTTGTGGCAACCTCTTTTGACCTACATGCACAGACCTTGGCAGTTTGTGTGAACACATAGCAGGATTTTCAGACCACTTTGTGAATGTGTTTCTGGAAGTAGAGATGACTATACATATTTGTCCATAGATCCCTTATTATCACATCCGTATTTAGCCTAAGTGTGTGAGCATGCCCAGTATGACCTTTCAGTGTGATGCTGAATGAAATCCACTACATTTGTTGGAGTGTGTGAGCACGCACAGTTTACACATTTATACTATATGTGTATGGTAAATCAAGTTGTATTTTTACAGCAGGGCTCACCTTTGTGTCATAGATCAACAGGGATCATGCTGTGCCTGCAGGGCTTCCAGGAGACACTTTGCATAGACTTATCAACATTTCTACATACAGGGGGGACAGCTATTCTTTGTACATTTCTACCCGTGGGCACACCGGATTGTTACTGTGGGTGTACATAGGATGTGGGTTTCACTTGACACTTATACACATTTGCTGTGCCTGCACTGCTATGTACAGGACACCATTACAGTATGTACTGTTGCCTATCATACTGGCTTGAGGCATACTACTGTACTATAGTTCTTAGCGTCCAATGTCATGTATATTAGCTTGTGACTTCATAGCCTACACAACCCACATCACAACGCCTGGCCTGATGTTCTCTATCTACATAGGCATGTGGGGAAGGTTACCCATTTGCCTCTTTAGAGGCATGATACAGCATTGCTTTGTGTTTGCATTAGTGTACAATTGTCCTGCTGTGTCTGTCCCACTGAAATGCTATCATGGCTTAGTGGCTCAGTACTGTGACTACAGTGCACAGTATCCTGGGTTTAAGGCCTGTCACTGCTTTTTATTTTCATGCTGGCCAGACCAGACTGCTTAAGGAACAGTAAATCAGATATGAGCATGTTTAACTGACTTTGCTCAACTTGCCCTGACCTTGCCCAACATTGCACAAGCAATTTTGTTTACATATACTAGATTATGGTGAAAGCTGCTTAGCACTGCTTTATATTGCTTAAAACATGGCAATCATGCCTCAGGTGGTGCTGCAGGGCTGCCTATGTCAGATGCACATACTACACTGCCTATACATGTTTGGAAACAGGTAGTGTCAAGTTAGGCATCCCTTTTATTTTATGTGTGAGTCAGAGAGAGGTATCATTTCCATGGTTCCTACTGAGTCAGTGTATGTGCTATGCGTTGCCTCTTTGCCAAGGACAAGGCATACTGAGCACGCCTCCTTCTGCCTACTGGGGCAGGCTCAGGTTGTTCCTCCTCTGAGTCATGCTGCGCCTGTGCAGGTCTTGGCAATGGTAGGGGGCTGTTTGGACCTGCCCCATGCTGTTCCTGCTGCAGCTGTTTTCACAGGATCATATTGTGTAGCATGGCACATGCCATGACAATTTGGGTACATGTAGTTGGTGAGTACTGCAAGGCTCCACCAGATGTGTCCAGGCACCAGAATCGTGACTTGAGCATCCCAAACACATGCTCGATTACATTTCATGTTTGTGTGTGTGCCTCATTATGGTGTTCTTGTTCAGGTGTGTGTGCATTTCTGATGGGTGTCATCAGCCACCGCTCCAGTGTGCATCCAGCATGCCCCACTAGGTGACCGTCAGGGATGTCCCCATTGGCAAATGTCTGGTACAGCTGTGACAGATGCCAGATATGGGAATCGTGGTAGCTTTCAGGGCAGCCAGCACACACATACAGTATTATGCCATGGGCATCACACACGACCTGGCAGTTGATGGAGTGGAAGCCCTTGCGGTTGATGTAGGCCATACCCTGCTCACCAGATGGTGCTTTGATGTGTATGTGCGTGCAGTCAATTGCACTCACTACCTCAGGGTATTCTGCTATTTGCTGGAAGAGATGCATATTGCTGGCCAATACTTCCTGGGAATTGAGGAAATATACATGATCACCCAAATGTGCTGACATAGCATTCAGGAACTGGTGCAGTAACTTTGATGCTGATGCCTGTGAAATCCCCATCATATCACCAGTTGGTCTCTGGAAGGTACCTGTTGCTAGTATTCTTAGGCCAACACATACCTTGGTTTCCACTGGGATGGGTTCCCCTCTGTTGGTTCTGTGTGTGAGGTGTGGCCTGCACAGCTCAACAATTTGCTGCAGGAGGTCTCTGTCCACTCTATAGCGCTCCACTATCTCCAGCTCATGTAGCCCCTGGTAGGTTACCCTGGGTCTGTACACTCTTCTCCGTCTCCTCACTGTGGGTTGCTCAGCAGCATTCACAATGGCACCACCCTCAGCATCTTGCACATGTTGCCTTATAACAGCAATGGCAGCCCCTAACATTTTTATGTCTCAGTTTAAGCTTTTTAAGTTTTCACTTCACTTTGTAGACTGCAGTGTTGCAGTGTTTCTGGGAAAAACATGGGGGAATGTTGTTTGCAGAGTTTTAAGTGCTGGGCTGGGCTAGTGTACTGCCTGTGTAATTGGCCGATTCTGATTGATTTCTCCTGGCAGCTCTGCTAGTTCTCCTTGGTTAACTTCCTACTACTTCTTTTCCTTCCCTTTCCCATTTCTGTTTCCACAGGGGGCAGTGCCATGCAAACAAGTGCAAACACGTGCACACGTGTGCACACAGGCTTACGCAGGCTTACACAGGCTTAGGAGGGTGCACATTCATGTATACAAGCTTAGACGGCCTTACACAGGCTTACATGGGCACACACTCATGCACACAGGCTTAGACGGGTTTACACGCACACGCACGCACACACGTGCACACAGTGTAAGCAGCTTTGCAAGAAACTTTAGTGAGAGCCATGGCGTACACCTTCAGTTTCTGGATTTCAGTTTAGACAACTGTAGACACACCTCTTTTAGTCCTGAGTAACTCACAGCAAACACATGCCACTCTGCTCCAATAAGCTTAAAGTCTTTTTGATACATACTCCGTCATGATGTCACCCATCTTCTACTCTGTTACTCCCCTTATCCTACTCTTACACTCTAGGGACATGGTTCACATAGCAGGAAAAATTGGGATTCACTATCCTTATCCTCATTTGTATAGGATTACCTACTAATGCTTGGTTACATCTCTCAGACTGAGCTTCCCCCCTTAGCAATCTCTACTCAGTGGCCAGGTTTGTGGGTTTTATGTTTTGTTTTTCTGGTTTTTAGAGTGCCGCACATTTGTGCGGCACTGCACTATGCTTAAACATCGGAGCTCGAGGAAAAAAAAATTTTTTTTATTATTTTGCAACGGATAAAAATGCCAATGGCCATATATTTGGCCATTGGCATGCTTCCTCAACTGGATGCATCCTTTATTTGGAGCTGTCATGGCTCCGTTTTGCTATTTGCAGAATGGTACTCAGTTGCCAACTGAGTAGATTTCTGCAAATAACACTACTCTTAATCGGACAGGTTAGTGTTTCCTGGATCGCAAATTTACCTCATTTGCATAGCTTTCAGCAGTAAATGAGGTAATTTGCATAAACTAACCCTGTCTGTGCAAGAGTCGTTTTAGGAGCTCTCTTGCACGTCCCTGCCGGCTGTTCCTGGATCGCTTGGTAGACATGTTGGCTGCATGGAGTCTTACTCTACTCTTAGACTCTGTGCAAGCCTTCGTGAATCTGGCCCTTAGACTTTCCCAGTAATCAAATTTCAATTAAAAAAAAAAAAAAATATATATATATATATATATATATATATATATATATATATATATATATATATATATATATATATATATATCATGAAAATAAAATAAACAACTGTAAGAGCCACTGAAGATTGATGCTTGAATGTGTATAAATAGCTCAAAAAACAAAGTACCAGAACCACAACTGCACTAAACATAAACAAGTAGCTTTAATCAAACATGTATGATATGATACATATGTATAAAACAAGATAAGCACTTTTGAGTAAAGCTCTTCTTCAGATCTATTAATTAAAATCTTAAAATCGTCTGAAAGCACTCTTTCAACCAATCAGCTTAGAAATGCAAATAAGGTACAACATTTATCACACACCATATTGGTCAAATCAGAATGACTCGTGACTGGGGATTATACCAAAAAAAATAACATCCTAGTTGTATATATTCCCAATCTTATTGATTATGTAAACATCCAGTGTCCAATGAATAACATACTAAAACTCAATGATCATTGGTGCCCAGCAAAGGCATAACCAATCAGTACTCAAAACATTTTACATATTCATTCGGCACTTATTTCACAATCATTAGGTCTGATGGCCAGTTAAAAATAACTTCATAGTAGGGCCAATATGCGCTCTCACCAGGCAAATTAAAACATTAAGCTACTGGTTGTCAATCAATTTTGCGTAGTCCCCTCTCCATGTAAAACTCATATTAATAAATAAAGATGTCTAAAATGCTTTGCAAATGCTGTGATAACACTTATTTAACCAAAAGGGAGTCTGGGACAACAAAGACATGCCAGCAAAGATTTACAAATAAACACTACCATCTCAAACGATCGCATAAAAACAAATTGATCCAGACCATACATGGCCAGACATCACTGATTATCAGCGCTTATTTTGAGTTAAGATCCAATTACTGTTAGCAATAACTCATATGCCACAGTGATGTAAGAAATATTTACAATATATCCGGTGGCTAATAAGGACCGTTCTCTGATGAACTCGTCGGAAAGTCGAACGTCATATGGTTGAGAGACAGAAGGAGTGAAAGACAGACAATGTTTTGCATGTGTTTATTTGCACAGAGTATGTGTCCTAACTGTTCTGCATAATAATAGCATAATGGAAACATTTTTTCAAAGCCAAGGAGTAGGGTTAGGGGCAGGGTTAGGGCTAGGATTAACACTTATTAATAAGGTGGTGCAGGCAGTATAAAGAAAGGGAATAACAGCATTTTTATTTATCATTTCAAGTAGTGTGAATTTTTTTCAAGCAGTGATTATCAGACATGTCAGTAAAATAGCCCTTGATGCTAATGCTGTATTGGAAGTCAGTGAGTAACATTGCAAAGTCAAGCTAGAAGCTAAAAGACTAACAAGACTTAATGAGAATCTTAACGTTAAAGTTTTGAGAAAATGAGGACATCTAAAGGAGTGGTTGATTAACATGTAAATGTGCAATTGTTTCATTACAAATTTTACTAACAGATTAACAATGGTTATGTAAGGGATTTCACAAAGCTTTGCATTTTGTCTGATGAACTGCACTTGAGTGTAAAAGCACTGCATGTGATAGGTAAGGAAGATGATTTTATTATTATTTTGATTTCAATATGTAAAGCTGCAGGATTACTGAACATTTCAAATGGAAAGCAGTCTGCAAGATCTTTTTCTGATTTTGTTTATGTAGAAGATCGAAGTAAAGAGCACAGAGTTCAATAAACATATTTTGCAGGAAAACACTACTTGTGCCAAGTTAGATCTTTGGGGATTTGAGAAAAATAAGCAAAGCTGTGGTTAGTATGCTGCATACCAGACACCCTGGCTCAGTATACTCTAGTATTCTTACATGTTAACACCTTTGTTTATTTTATTGCATTTTTACTTTGAAAATTTAAATAGCAGTGCTATACTTTCGGCTTTCCTCCTGTTAAGTAGTGTCTCTTATTTAGTGTATCATTGGTTGCTTTGACATTTGGTCATGCCATAGTCCACAGCTAAAATGGCTGAAGAGCTACTTGTTTTTTTATTTAACAACTTAAAATAAAATAAACAAAACAGATGTGGCTGTCCTCCCATACTTTTAGAACCACACCCACACGCATCATCTTTTCTGTAGAATTTTCTGCTGATGCAAATCACACGGGAGTATGATGCAGTTACACTGCAGTTGTACATGAGCAGTATTTGCAGTTTGGTTACATGCTGCTCTTTATACACAACACATTAGCTTTAAAAGTAGCTGATATATTCACATCTGTTTCAAGATGAAAGAGCTGTTCAATAAATCATCTGGCAGTGATATTGAAATAATTAGGTTCTCAGCAGACAGTACCTGGAAAATATTCCTGTGTCTGGGTTCCTCTGTACAGACTCAGAAATGAATCCACAAGAAAATTTTAATGCTATAATCTGTTCATTTTTTCCTGGCTCAAATAAATTCAAGTCAACTCCTTAGTTCGTATAACTCAGCACTGATCTACCATGTTATCTCTAAATGAGTAATTTCTAAACATAAATGTTCATTAATTTTGTACATAATTCCATTACCTTAAGTGTGTATAAACAATACACACATGTACTGAAAGCAATCAGAAGTTTGTAGAAATGTGAAAAGAACAAAATAATCATCTTAGTGGGGGGAGTTAGCTCCTGCACTTCATGTGTAGGGGGGATGCAACCTTCCTTACTCATATATTCTTGCTATAAATTCACTCCCATTTTTGAGAAAAATGTTATCATTCTTAAAGCATGTAGGTAATAACCACTCTTTCTCTGCTACCCTTTGACCTAATGGAAAATCAAACTGCATATTTTCAGAGTTTTACAGATTGCTATAATAAGAAGTGAGTGAATATTTGCCCAAAAGAAACAATTTGAGCAAATCTAGCTCAAGTAGCTCAGGATTAAGGAAACAACTGGCTAAGCTTCTGGTGTCATTCAAAGGGGATATAGTGTATGTCAGCCTGGGATGACATGCTCGACAAGCCACGCTGCTTCGCTAGAGACGGCTTGCACCTGTCACCCTTAGGCTTTCAAATGCTGACCAAGGCTCTTGCCACCCCACATAGTGCCTTTTTTAGGCAAGGCTCAAAAGACAAACCCACCGCCATAAATAGCACAAGTAACAAAAAACTGAGGGTAATGCTGCTCAATGCCAGAAGTCCAAACCTCAAAATGCATGCACTCGAGGCACTCCTCAGTATGGAGAAAATCGATATATGTGCAGTAACAAAAACCTGGTTTAAGGCTCCAGAGATCACCCCAACACTACCAGGCTACAACTCATACCATACATTTCGGCCACAAAACCCGGACCGAAATACAAAAGGTGGGGGATTATCCATATTCATCAAGGATACCCACACCTCCTGGTTAGTGGCTCAGCATGATGCTTCAGAGATCAATCACGTGCAAGTAACAATAGGCAAAACTGCTATTCAAATTATTGCTACAGATCACTCACTATGTCCCAGGACCCCCACTCCACATTCCTGGAAACACTGGGAAACATAAAGGTCCTATCAAACACCCTGATATTGGGTGATTTCAATTACCCAAACATTAACTGGGAGAACTACTCAAGTACGAACTGCCTTGCCCAACATTTCTAGAATTTATAAACTCAAATGCCCTGGATCAATTGGTCAACACCCCCACCTGAGGTGACAACATATTGGACCTGGTCATCACCAACATGGGCGACCGGTGTTCCACACCAGAGGTCAACCCCTCGATGGTTAGATCTGACCATAAACTAATCACTCTGGATATCCACATTTCGCCACCACCCCCGGTCAAATAAACCACTGTGGAAAACTTTTCAAAAGCAAACTTCACATTACTTAAGACTGAGGTGGAAAGTTTCAAAACCCCCATGCTAAAGGATAACACTGTCCAAGCTGCAAAATCCTTTACTAATGCACTCTATGGGCACCTACAAGAATGCATGGATCATGCTATCCCAAACAAAACCAAGACTCACTCCTCCAAGAAAAGGAAACCAATCTGGTGGACCCCTGCCATAAACAAGCTATACAATAGAAGGAGGAAACTAGTACAGAAAAGAGTAAAATCCCAAGAAGGGAAGACATCCCTGATCAGTATCAGCAAAAAACTACGTTCCCTCATAAAATAATCCAAGGCTAGCTGCGAAAGAAAAATTGCCATGGACTCCAAAGATAACCACAAGGCATTCTTTAGCTATGTCAACAATTTAAGTGGCAATTCTCAGATCTGCTCGGAGTTAGTGCAGAATGGCACAAAATACACTGAACCAACTGATATAGCCAACATCCTGGCAGACAGGTTCAGTGCAAACTTCACCCCCCTCTCACTCTTAAAAGGGCCCATAACTATACCAGAAGAATGTAGTGCCCCTGAAATCACAGACACTCAGGTTAAAACAGCCCTTTCCAAAGCCAAAAACACAGCATCAATGGGGCCGGACGGTGTCCCAGGCTGCGTCCTACACGAGCTCAAAGATGAACTAACCCCTCACCTAAACACACTGTTCAAACTCAGCCTCTCCACAGGCTACGTGCCCACAGAGTGGTGCACAGCAACGGTTATACCACTCCACAAAGGTGGAGCCACAATAGACCTCGAGAACTATCGGCCTTTAAGCCTGACTAGCTTGGTCTGCAAAGCTATGGAGTGCATCATCATGGATCTCATTAACAGAGACACTGGAAACTTTCAAACACTGGACCCTACCCAGTTTGCTTTGTTAAGCGCAGATTATGCCTCCTAAACCTGGTGGACTTCTTTGAGACAGTTACCAAGGCTATAGACGAGGGAAAGGTGGTCCACACAGCCTACCTAGACCTCACAAAGGCCATCAACACCATTCCCCACTCAGGTATTATAGACAAGCTCACCAGCCTGAAAATAAACCCCTATATCATGAGATGGGTTGCCAACTGGCTCACGGACAGAACCCACATGGTAAGAGTTGCGGGAGCTAGGTCTGACTCTAAACCGGTTACAAGTGGTATTCTCCAGGGCTCAGTCCTAGGACCCCTCCTGTTCGGCATATACGTCTCAGAGGTACAGGCAAGCACAGAAGGACTATGGCTGACCAAGTTCGCAGATGACTGCAAACTAGGGGCTATAATAGACTCTCCGGCTGACACAGACATCCTGCAAAAGGGTCTCACTGAGACAGATACCTGGTGTCAAATCCATGGCCTCAAGCTAAATGCCAAAAAGTGCATAGTCATCCCCTTTGGAAGAAACAAAGTACCCATAAACTACCACATAGGTGGTAGCCCCCTAAATACGGAAGACGTAATAAGGGATCTGGGGACCCAAGTAGATAGTAACCTCTCCTTTGATAATCACTTTGCCAAAGTGGTTAGAAAATCCTTCTATATGGCCCACCTAATCACAAAAGGGTTTGCATCCAGATCGAAAGAAGTCATTGGGTCCCTCTACACATCACTCATCAGACCCATTATAGAGTACAATGCCCCATTTGGTATGTACCTTACAGGACACCTGCAACAACTGGAAAGACCACAGAAGTTCCTCACCAAGAGGATCACTGGCCACAAGCAGATGCCCTATGCAGCTTGACTGAAGAAACTCCAGCTGTACTCGGTTGCATACCGCCTACTCAGAGGTGATCTCTGCCTGACATACAAGGCCATGTCCAACCCAGAATTGATGGACATGCTCCACCTAAAGAAAACCATATCCCCTCGAGCCACACGTTCCAGGGATCTAAACCTCACCACAACAATAAATAGGACATGCAGGAGGGATAGATTCCTGTCCCAGAGACTTCCCATGCTCTGGAACAAGATTCCAATCCACATTAGGCAGAGCTCCTCGCTAACCCTCTTCAAGAGAAACCTTGACAAGTGGATGGGAAACAGAAAGTTTACCCCAGGGATCACTTCAATGGCTCTGCTGGACAGAGGCACAGGGAACTAATCTAAGGGGGTGGCGAAAGCAAACACATTCTGGCTAGGCTTATAAATGCCTTTGGGCAGATAACCTACCTATGAACCTATGAACCTATGGAGCTTGAATAAGTCACAATAAATTCTGTAGTTCATTGATGGAATGGAATATACTGGATGGCACTGGGTATACGCCTTTCTTACATGCACTGATAAGCAACATATATGCATGTAATATCGTCTAGAAACAATTACGCTTTTGCCTAACCCCTTGTATGCATGCTCTTGCCTTCATCATTCAGTAGGGAACATAGAATACCTTTTTATTTTGCTATAATACCCATACTGAAGGAAAAGTTTCTGCTGGTGTAACCTTCTCTTCTATTTTGCCACCATTTCTTTTTTGCCCCCCCCCCCCTGTATACCCTCAAGCTGTGATTGATAAGAAGACCACAACTTACATAGACTTAGTTACCAATTTCTGCTCACTGGTTTAGTCCCTGGAGACTTGTGCAGTATTTCACTATTTCACTATTTCAGGGGAAGCCTGAGATGGTATTTATACAATCATTATGAGCAGACTGTTCTAATGGAGTGATGCCTTAAAAGATATAGAAGCAAAGCCATGATTACTGAGAGTGAGGCCCTGGTATAAAGAGAAGGGATGAGAATCCGATTTGGAGGAAAAGGGATTGGCAGATGTTTGGCTCCTTAACTATAGAGCTGTCAGATAAAACTGAATATTAACATTCTAATGCTGTGCAATTGTGAAGTGACATTGCTTAAGAGAGGATGGAGCTTATGATACCTGTTCCCACCATGTTTCAGTCTACTGCAGTATTGTCTGTTGCTTTTGTCAAAGTACAGGCAAATCATTAGATGATTTTGTTCTTACTACATTTCATCATCTGATAAAGATGGAGAAGATCCCAAAATATTGAAGTAAGGAAGACTTTTTCTCTCCCAGTTTCAGAAATTGGTTAGAAATGAAAACTAGGATGCAGGGGGAAAAAACGTTGTGTACATTGTGATTTCTTAATTGACTTATATATACTAAAAGAGAATCTAGGACTCCGGACTACAAAAAGTAAGGTGTTTGTGCTCTAAAATAGTGAACACTAATGCATAATATATTTTCAAGTGTGAAACATATGCAAAATAAATGCATTTCTTGATATGGACAGCAGCCAGAGCTGGTACTGGATAATAACATTTTATATCACAGTCGCAAAAGAGAGCTAGAGAGATAAGCAGTGTGGGAAGGCACAGCCTATATATCATGTCCTATATATCACCTTTGTTCACAGGGTTAGTCCCACTAAGCTCCAGCTTCTTTTTCAGAAGGTGGTATTTATACTGACTAGAAGCAGGATGGCCTGCACACCACAGACCTCCCTACTCTTTTTGCTAGAGATGAAAGAGAGAATTTGCTGTCAGTGAATGGACAGAGATGGCATCTTGACTTCATTCACTGTTTGTGTTGTTACCTGACTTCAGTATTATGGCTTCTGTTTCTGCACAGGTAGGGGAAAGAGCAGTCCTTTTTATCAAGATTTCTGTCGGAGGAAGGTAGTTTGCCTTCATAGACTTTGCAACAGGTTATTACTGCAACAGGCTCAACTAAGCCCCAGTCATTTTCTTGTGCAGATGATGTGGATCTTTCTTCTGCTTTGGAGGGAGTCTGTTATGTTTATGCTCAGAATGGTGCTATGGGGCTAGAAAAAGTACTTAGATTGAAGTCAGTGAATGAAACAGCTGAAAGGATTTATGCTTCCATGACTACAGAAGTGTAGAAGAGGATGAGGGACAGTTTGGTGATCAGAAAACAGCCTTTTACTCAAATTTTAGCTAAAACTACAGGTCTGTAGGTCTCTAAGGTAAAGCCTCTGAAATTTAAGGTAACATATATTCATTCTGATTTATTTGGGCACTCACCATTTTGTGAACTGACTTTGGAGACTTTTGATTTGTTAAATTCTTTTTTTGTTAATTGAAAACCTACCATCCTTGGAATGAGTATGTTTTTTGAGACTTCTGTGTTGAAGAAAAGACTGTTTATGTATGCAATTTCAAGCTAATATACAGTTCAAATCTGAGGTAAGACAATATTTTTTCTGGTTTATGTTCTGCTATACCCAGTGTTACTAAGATTTTTGGTGAGAGGAGCTTCAATGATGCATGGGAGGCATCTGTTATTTTAAAGAAACATATTTACTCTTTGGCTAATATATAGGGGGTTGGGGATACTGTACATTATGGCACACAGCCAAAATTTGATTTTGTTGCGTATCTGATCCACATCTGATTGCTGGCTGTCTACAAAAAAACACAAAGTTATCAGTTTGGTCATTGTTGGCATTATGTTAAAAACTGTGTTTTAATTAGTTCAAAGTGCTCTGCAAAAGGGCATTTTTGGTTTAGTTGGCTGGTGGGGGTGACTCTCTTCTAACTGTTGAAACTACTGAATGAACTTGTTTAGGAGATATTCCTGGAGTTTAGGAGGATGATAAACTGGTGAGAATGCTTGTGAGGATTTACCCATGGTACAGGTGGGGCCATTGGTAGAAGTTTACAGTGAGGAGCAGATGGAAGCCCCTGTTTCTGCTGTTAACTGGGGGGGGAAGAGTTGTTTACTGATACACATGTTCCCAGGAAGGACCTACTTGGGTTATACGTCAACAAGGGGGGGGGGGGTGTGTTCATCCAGATATGTTTGTTTCTTTCCAGGCCTAGTATGCTCTTCCTATAGTTAAGAAGAGTTCTTTGGCATTATACCAGCTTATTAGGGTTCTTACGGTGGAACCAGCTCATATGAATGATGAAAGTGAGGATGAAGAAGGGGAATATGTTGTTGATATTGATGAAAGGAAGATATGCAGGTGGATGTTTGCTTAGCTTATAATATGAAGGAAAGGGAGGAGGAGGAGGGAGAGGGGGACAAGAGAATTGGTAGTCAGGTTAAGACTCACAAAATAAATTGATTATAAAAAAATGATACAAAAAACGTAACGGCAGAACTACACTAATTTTTCTTTGAACGTTAACAGTGCTGTTAAAAAAATATGGCATTAGGTGATTTTTAACAGATGTAAATCTGTTAAGGCAGATATTATCTGTCTGTAGGTTGTTCGACAACTGACATCAGTTCAGAGGGAGTAAGCAGCAGTGTGTTAGGTTTAGGATATTTTTTGGAGTATGAGTTTAGGCAGGTATTGCTATGTTGGCCTCCTTGAAGCTCACATTTTAGATGTTATACTTTATAAGTTCATAGGTGTGTACTAGGCTAATTGGAATTGCCATGGGGCATTTACAAGCCTAGCCATAGGATTACCCTGGTATCGTGCCACCCGACCTTAGTTCCCAGTGCCTCTGTTGAGTAGTGCCACTGGAGTGATCCCCGGAGTGAATTTTCTATTTCCCATCCAGTCATCAAGATTTCTCTTGAAGAGAGTCAGTGAGGTTCTCTGCTTGACATGTATGGGAAGTCTATTCCATAGCATGGGCAGTCTCTAGGTTATGAACCTGTCCCTCCACTATGTTCTGTTAATTGTGGTAATGAGGATGAGGTCTCTGGAGCATGTGGTGCGGAGGGCTTGGGATTTCTTTAGATGTGGCATTTCTAACAGAGCTGGGTCAGACATGGCTTTGTAAGTCAAGTGTTTAAAGCCTAGGATCCTCTTTGTGAGGTACTTTTGCGGCCTCTCAGTTGTTGCAGGTGTCTAGTAAGGTACATGCCAAATAGGGCATTGTACTTAATGATTGGCCTAATGAGGGAAGAGTAGAGGGAGACAATTACCTCCTTCTACCTGGATGCAAGACCCTTAGTAAGGAGATGTGCCACATAGAAGGACTTTCTGACCACAAAGGCAATGTGGTGATCAAAAGAGAGGTTGCTGTCAACCTGTGTTCCCAGATCTCTTATAACACCTTCTGTGTTCAGTGGACTACCATCAATGTGATAATTCATGGGAACCAGATTTTTCCCAAAGGGGAAGACGACACATTTTTTTGGCATTAAGCTTAAGGCTATGGTTCTGACAACAGTCGTCAGTCTCAGTGAGGCCATTCTGTAGGATGTCAACATCACTTGGGGAGTTAATAATAGCTCCCAACTTGCAATCGTCTGCAAACTTTGTCAGCCAGAGTCCCTTTGTGTTGGCTTGGACTTCAAAGAAGTAGATGCCAAACAGGACAGTACCCAGGACCGAACCCTGTGGGACTCCACATGTGACTAATTGGCAGTCTAACTTGGAGTCAACTACTTTAACACTGTGGGTTCTATTTGTGAGCCAGTTTGCAACCCACCTAGTGATATAGGGGTTGATGCCTAGCTTAGTGAGGTTTTCTATTATTCCTGAGTGAGGAATGGTATCAAAGGCTTGGCCAGATCAAGGTAGGCTGCATGAACCACCTTGCCTTCATCCACAGCTCTGGTGACTGACTCAAAGAAGTTGACTAAGTTGAGCAGGCATGATCTACTCTTCACAAAACCAAACTGTGTGGGATCCAGAGTTTGGAGATTCCCTTTATCCTTGTTTATTAGGTCCATGATGATGCATTCCATAGCTTTGCATATCAGACTCATCAGACTAGTGGGGCGATAGTTCCTAAGGTCTGTAGTCACTCTGCCTTTGTGGAGAGGGATGACTGTAGCAGTGTGTCATTCAGGACAAAGCCTGAAGTGAGGCTGTGATTGAACAGGGCACACAGGTGAGGTGCCAGTTCACTCTGTAGTTCATGTAGAACACGGCCAGGGATACTGTCAGGTCCCATAGAAGCTGTATTCTTGGCCTTGTACAGTGCTGTTTTAACCTGTGCAGCAGTAATACTGGGTGCCTGACAATCTACTGGTGTTGTGATTGGTCCTTAGGGGGGTAAAGTTGGCACTGAATCTGTTGGCCATTATATTGGCAATATCTGTTGGCTTGGTATAGTATGTACCATTGTGTAGTAGCTCAGAGCAAATCTGGGTATTGCCATGGAGATTCTTTATGTAACTATAGAAGGCCTTGTGGTTGTCTTTACTATCTGCTGCAATTCTGTTTTCATAGCTAGCTTTAGAGGATTTGATGAGGGATCTCAAATTTTTGTCTATCTGCTGCAATTCTGTTTTCATAGCTAGCTTTAGAGGATTTGATGAGGGATCTCAACTTTTTGTTGAGACTGATAAGAAAGGTTTTCCAGTCTTGGGACTTTACCTTATTCCACATCAGTTTCCTCCTTCTGTTGTAGAGTTTGTTTATGGCAGGGGACCACCAGATTGGCTTCCTTTTTTTTTGGAGGAGAGCATCTTGGTTCTATTGGGTATGGCAAGATCCATGCATTTGTGTATGCATTTGTCCAGAGCATTGGTGTATGATTCAGCGGTCATGCAAATATTCTCCATTTGCATGGGTGCTGTGAAGTTAGCCACCTCTGTTTTTAGGAGCCCAAGGTTAGCTTTGGTGAAGTTTTTCATGGTGGTTACCTTTGCGGGGGGGTGGGAGGGATGTGGATTTCCAAGGTGATTAGTTTGTGGTCAGCTCTAACCAGGGAGTAGCTGACTATTGGTGTAGAGCAATGGTCACCCATGTTAGTTATGACCAGGTCAAGGATGTTGCTATCTCTAGTGGAGGTAAGAATGAGCTGGTCCAGGGCATTGGAATTAATGAACTGCAGGAAACGTTGGGCAAGTGTACTGGTACATGAGTAGTTTACCCAGTTAATGGAGGGGTAGTTGAAGTCGCCTAGTTTGACAGTGTTAGGTTGGATCCTAATATTCTCCAGGGTGCTTAGGAACATGGAGTGTGAGTCTTAGGACATGGTTGTGGACCTATAGCAGGCTATGACCTGAATTGCTATCTTACCCAATGCTAGCTGCACCTAAAGTATCTCTGATGTGTTATGTTGGTCTACCAGTCTGGAGGTGTGCGCATACTTTATGAATATGGAAACATCACCACCTTTGGAGCTTGGTCCAAGTTCTGGGGCCAAAAGGTGTGGAGAGAGTTATAGCCTGGAAGTGTAGGGGTGCTTTCTGCTGCCTTGAACCAGGTCTCTGTTACAGCACAAATGTCGATGTTCTCCATTTTAAGGAGTGCTTCGAGCGAGTGCATTTTGAAATTTAGACTTCTAGCATTGAGCAGCATGACCCTCAGATTACATTTGTTTGTAGCTGTTACGATGGTAATTTAGTCTTTGGAACAACACCTAAAAAAGGCACTATAGGGGTTGCAAGAGCCTTGGCCAGTATCCAGAAGCCCAGGGGTGACAGATGCAGGCAATCTCTGGCAAAGCATCGAGGTCTGTCAGTCATGTCATCCCAGGTAGACATATACTGGATCCCTTTAGAATGACACCAGAAACTCAGCCAATTGTTGAAATCAATCCTTTTCTGCTCGGACTGTGGTATCATTCTGGGTGATAGTAGGATGCTGCTCAGGGCTAGGGTCATACCAGCCTGGGCTATATAATATGAGTGCTCCTCCATGTCTCTTTTCATGTAGTCCAGGGAGGTACATCTCAGGTCATTCACTCCCACATGTACGATGACTAAGTCATATCTGTACCTGTTGTTGAGGGATCTGAGCACGTTATGTGGTGGATGCTGGCACCTGACAGGCAGATGACTGTTACTTTCTCCTTATTCAACCTAGTGAGTGAGACATCAGTGGGTCTCACTATCAAGTCACCTATGACTAGTGTGTTATTTCCTCTGGTTATGGGGTTTTAGTAGATTGTCATATACATACTGAAGTTTTTGTTTACTTGTTTTATATGAAAGTACAAATGTAACTGAATATATATTCAGTTGATCAAAGCTTTGGCAGTTTATTTGAGTGTTTCTCTTCCAGTAGAATTGAATAGGGTTTTGTGTAAGAGGCAGTCACTATGTATCTGGTGAGGGTGGTTTGAGTTATCGCTTCTATAAAACTATGTTTGATCAAGAAAAAACAGTTTTCTAGACCTTGAAAGAATGGTTTTATTCTGGTTCAGTTACCGAGACAGTTTGTAAGGGGTTGGGGAATTTGATTTAGCCAAAGAAGGGTAATAGAAGCAATTTAGAATTCTGGAAGCCTATCATTTATGGAAATATTGACTATAACATTTTGATAGGCTTGCTTCAGAATAGCATGATGAAAGGTTTGAATCAGCTGTTGAGTGCAGGTATAGTAGCAAAACATACGTTTTGGATTAGACCTATTTTTGATTGTGTAGTAGCTGAATTACAGAAACTAAGTTTATCTGTTAATAAGGTTAAACACTTTGGTTTTGGTTGTGTTGGGTCACTTTTTGATATTCTTTTCTCTATGACTTGTGTTAAGTTTCTGGGGGGTTCTTCTGGGATTGATAAAGTAGTTTTTGACCGTGGGTAAGCTGTTTGGATGCTTTACAGTTTATTGTATGAATATGGAAATGTTTTAGATTGACCTTCTGTTAAAAAAAAAGTTGATTTACTATATATAGTTTTTAGGTAAATGTTTTTGTATCCTGCTGCTTTGCAAAAAAAGTGACATGAACTTTATTTTTCGGTCATTTAGAGATCTTGTTTAAATCCTATGAAGACAGGTGTATAATAACATAGAGCTGGAAGGGTGCTTTTTTCATTCTTTCATTCTTTGTGTGTGTGTGTGTGTGTGTGTGTGTGTGTGTGTGTGTGTGTGTGTGTGTGTGTGCGTGTGTGTGTGTGTGTGTGTGTGTGTGTGTGTGTGTGTGTGTGTGTGTGTGTGTGTATGTATTTGTGTGTGTGTCTTATGTACCACTTCTCAGACTGTACTTCATATACATTTAACAGAAAATGATGGTACTTTTTTCTGACTAGGGTAAGACATGGAAGAAACCCTCGTATACCAGAGAGGTTTTTAAGAAAATTAGGCACTAGATATTGTCCTTAGATCCTTTTCCTAAAATGAGAAAATGCACTTAGAAATCTTGTGAAATTTCTTTGTAATAGACTCATAGTTGCATCTGTCTGATCCTATTAAGCAGAGTATAGCTAAAAAGGAAAAAACAGGTTCCTGGGTTGAGTGGAATGTGCAGATTTTTTTTTTTGTGGAAACGTTCCTTTGGGAAACTGGCTTTTAAATCAGATGAAATATAGATGTCATGCCTGACAATGTTGCCCTTACTGTAACCAGGGAGAAACTCTGTCTTCTGTCTTGTTGGACTGCCCTAGGGTTTTGCACTTTTGGGATAAATGTTCCTGTTTTTAGAAAACTTCACCTATTGGGCAGTGACTTATACAATAGTTATATATGTACCTTTTGATGCTTTGGGGTATGGTGATTGAATATTCATGAAAATTGTTTTCCTGTTTATGAATTTTATGGAAAGGACAGTGTGTAGAAGTGTTGTATAGTCAGATTTATGATTTGAATGCTTTAAGAAATTCATTTTTGGTTCTGGGTGAAAGAGCGGGGGATTAATTCTCGAATGTATTGCCGTGTTTATGATACAGTTTGCCTACCTTTGTTATCTATTTTTTCTTTGTTTGTGATTGTTTCTTGCATTTATTGATGTCTTTTTGCATTTTTCTTTCCTTTATATATATACATATATATATATATATATATATATATATATATATATATATTTATTTTTTATTTTATTTTATTAAAATCCCTACTCTTTTTATAAGTGCCACGAGATGTTTTACATCCACCTGAGCTGCCACCAGTTCAGACAGATTGGGCCTCAGTTTAATGTCTCATCCAGAGGATGGATAGGTATGAAACTTTCACCATTGAAAAGATAATGTAACAGAGAAGAAACAGGGACAAAGTAAGTAAAGGATGTAACTAAAGGTAAGGAAATAAGGACATTAGCAATTTAAGTAATTAAAATAGAACAACTCATAAAATGACTGAGCACTCCAGAACAAAATGTATGTATTTAGTACACAGTTGTGCAGCTTCATTTTCATTTTTGAACCTTCTGTCTGAACTGCCCTCGTACTATTGTTAAGAATATGTCATGGCCTGTTAAATGTTTTCTTTAACTTATTTACATATAACTTAAAAGACATTTACTTACTTATACTTCCATCATGCATCCATCCAGCTCTTTAAGTTATCTTGTTGTAGACCAGGTTTTCTTTTTGGAAAAGTTTATGACAATGTCTTGCAGATCAGAAGCTGTCAGCAGTTTTAGATGAATATATTGCTGGTCTGATACAGGTGATACAGACCTATATAGTTGGAAACACTGAGTGATTTTGGTTGGGGGACTCCATTCTACCTGACTTGCCTGAGTATTTATTTATTACATTGTTAACCGGGTATGTCTAACTGGGCCAGGGGCCCGTTTTCATTGAAGACAAAAAGTTCTGCAGTAGTACACCACAGCAAACAAGACATAATATAAAGCAATCAGTAGTACAATACAATCATAATACAGTAACAAACAATAATTCAATGCAAGGTCCTGTTGTCAGCGGAGATCTGAGGAGAAAGCTCCACAGTAGTACACCACGACAAAGAAGCCATAAATATAATACAATCGATAGTACAATACAATCACAATACAGTAACAAGCAAAAATAATGCAAGCAATAGTACAATGCAAGTTCTGGGTATTTTTTAGATACTAAGAACAAATTAAGATAAGGTCATTAGAAGATCTGATGAGAAAAAGTAATACAAGTGGGAAAAAGAATTAACCTGGAGAGTGGCAGGAGCACAGCCAATGACTGGTAAGGCGTTCCTTTAGGAGGGATTTTAACTGAATGTGAATAGGGTTTTTTCTATAGTCTCTGGAAGAGTGTTGCAGAGTTTGGCTATTCTGTGTGAATAGAGGGAGTCACCATGATAGTTGTGGGAGTTGGATACCTTTAGTAAAAGTGTGTTGGAAGATCTGAGAGATCTAAGATTAGTAATAGGTTGAACTAAATAGGAGATGGCAAGGCAGTTGCTGGGATGGTAGATCATTTTGTGAGCTAAGGTTAGTTGATTGAGTGATAAAAGGTTGGGGATCTCTAGCCAGTTTAATTGTAAAAGAGCTGAGCAGTGGTGAGATCTGTGTGGGTGATTAGTAGCAAATTTTGCAATCTTATTGTAGCATGATTCTAGGTTGCTGAGGTCGGAGGTTAGTGAATATGAGAGAGCCGTACAGAAAGGTGGATACAAAGTGTGTGCGAGGAGTGGCTAGCCTGGTGTTTTGAGTTAGGTATGGTTTGGCCCTGTATAGGATGCCTAGTTTGATGTGGACTTTTTGATAGTTTGGGCAACATGTATAGTTTAGTTTTTCAGTAACTATAAAAAATTGGCAGCCTATCTGTAATAATGAAATACAATCCACCAAACAAAGAAATTGAAAAAAATAATAATTTTAAGAAGTTAGCAGTTACTGCAGACCAGCGGTGAAGTATATAAATCAGTATCCAGTGGCTAGTGCTTTGGATATAAAAGAGCAAAGAACCTTAAGGAATGCATTGGGTGACTTTTTTCTCACAAAGGTACTGCCTCTGGGAAATAAAAATATACACTTCCCTGTTTGCAATGGAGTACATGTTACATGATTAAGTAGACAAAATGTTGCACATGCCCAAATGTGGGAATTGTGCATTTTAATAATTCATATGACACATGACAGTCAGTTTATGTGGTTTATGTTGTCAGTTGAGTATGCAGTTTGTTTCATGCTGGCAAGACTGACGAGACACCTCCTGTCTGAATTTTGGAACACATATGAGAAATGGAAACAATGTCTTAATTATGCACGTGTGCGAAGCAGAGCATTTGGCAATTAAGTTTCAAATACTGAAATGTTACAAAATGACCATTAGGTGGCAACATGGCAAATGAATTACTAAAGTTAGAATCAAATGCAGGAAAAGGTTTTGCTATGACAATTTATAAACTGTTGTTAGGTGTGTTCTTGCCATCTCATTCTAGTATGGTAAAATACAGTGTGCTTATTAATTTTAAACTGTTTGCTTGCTATATACCTGGAAAGGACTGTGTCTTAAAATAAAAACAACTTTGTTTAATAATATGCTGATTTTGACATTGCAATGGATTGCTTAGATATTTAGCTATTATTTTCTCAGAATCTAGTTTACAGTGAAGCTGCTCATGTGATTAGATTTATTTTTTTCCATTGATACAAGCTTCTAAAGATGGGATTTATTTGAAGTTATTGTAAAAGAGGGAAGAACATTCAGCCCAACTGCCATACTTCGTATTTGAATCTTTATTTATTTGTCTTTGTTGACTGGGAAATTCCAAATGAGTAGTGCCCATTTTCATCACAGGCCTGTGGAGACAAGCTACATCACAATACACTTATATTTACAAGTGAATTTCAGGCATTTCTGTGAAAAACAGCTGTTACATTGCTCAGAAAAAATCCCCCACATAATTCCAAGACTTATAGACACAGTAAAGTATTTACATCAACAGTTATAAGTCTATAGAGTCCTTGTAGCTCTACAACCTTCTAGAAAGTAAATGGATTGATACTGTAGAAGGGAAATATTGTTTTAAAGAAGTTTAGTGCTCTTACATTTCAATAAATAAAAGTTTGCAAGGAGTTCAAGATATGTAATGTAAGTTATAACATTATGTAGGAAGGGAGATTTTAGTATTGTATAGGTTTGATTTCAAGAGATACAATTGGTGTAGGATTAGTGCTATTTAAGCTGCCGGTTCTAAATTGGTGTAACTAGAAGGTTTATAATTTAGGTATAGAGGGGATGCATGAGAGGGGTAGAGCAGTAGATGGAGCCAGTTAGAAAAGAGAAAGAGAAAGATGAGAAGTGTTATTTGGAGGGGGGTGAAAAGGGGCGTATTGATTCAAGTGCAAGACGGAAAGTTATTAGGGTTATATTGATTCAAGTACAGGAGGGGAAAAGGAGATGGTAGTAAGAAATCCATGCTTTCACTAGAGGTCTCAAAAATGGTGATGAACATGAGCATGACCAGGACTGGGTAAGGTATTGTTTGAGCTGGAATGTATACCTTGGGAGTTTGTTAGTCATTTCTACTTGTGTAGGGATGGTGTTCCAGAGCTTGGAGATGTAACAGGAGTATTGTGAGTCCCCTGATTAATTATTTGCTTTAGTAGTGCTTAGCAGGAATTTGTCACCAGAGCAGAGGTGCCTTGTGGGTGTTTAAGGTAATAATATGTTTTTAATGTGGGGCATTTTTCAGGATAATATATCAGTTTGTATGCCATAACTAGCTGAGAGCATGTTATGTAGTTGTTAATTTCTAGCCCATTTAGCTTTTTTAAGGCTTGGCAGTGGTGAGTTTGGTGTGCAGTGTTGGTAGCAAATTTGGCTACTTTGTTGTAACAGGAGGCCAGCTTGGATTTTAGTGTAGAGCTTAGTTTGATAAGGATCGGTGAGGCTTATAAAAGGATCGGAAGCAAACAGGATGAGGGCAGCCAAGTTTCTGGTGGGTCTTTTTAATTGTTTAAAGAATATGTTGATCAAATTTAAGATTAGCATCCATTACATTGTCTAGTAATTTAGTATGTGGTACTACCACAATTTTAGTATTATTTGCAGATGTAACTAAGTCAAATTGGTTTTAATTGAGATAATGTTTTGAGGATGAAAATCATTAGTTTTGTTCTACTGGGAATAAGTAGTAGGTTTGCTTTTTTCAACCAGGTTTCGATTGAAGAGAAAGACATTTGAGTGATTTCTTGATGTCTGGATATTCTGGGGGGCTGTACACATTAAAGTTGCATCATCTGCATGTTGTACTATATTTGCTTGGTCTATGGCAGTATGAAGTTTGTTTATAAAAATATTAAAGAGAAAGGGTCTTGGTACAGAATCCTGAGAAACACCCACTGTAACTAGAAAAGAGGTCCTGTTGCAATTTGACTGCTTGTTCCCCTCCAGATAGATAACTAAGGAACCATTCAAGGGAAGACTGACAGAGACGTACAGAAAATAATTAATCGAGTAAATGTTGGTTTGCTACAGTGTCAAAAGCTTTGGATAAGTTTAGCAGTACAGTTGACACTATGTTACCATTGTTCCTATGCTAGTTTATAGTGTTGATGAAGAGCTGGAGGGTGATGATTGTACTGTGGTGAGGTCTAAAACCATGCTGTGTTCAAAGAGAGGATTATATGAATTTAGGAGATATAGTAGCTGAGCATGAATACATTTTTCAAGTGTTTTTGATAAGAAGACAATATTGCAATGAGCCTGTAGTTATTAAACTCTGTAGATGTGCCACCTTTCTGCAAAGGTATAATAAAGGATTTTTTTCCAGATTAAAGGAATGTATTTTTGGAATATATATCTATTTATCCATAAAGAGACCAGAAAAGCAATTGCATCTGCAGCCATTTGTAAGTAGTCCAAGGGGAGCTGGTCAGCAGCAAGGGTGGCTGGTTTTAGCTTCTATATGAGTTTAATGGTGGAGGTACGTACTAGGCTGAAGTCAAATAGCTGGGGGTATTTAGCAGAGGCTGCAGTTACGTAGAGGGTAGAGGAAGTGTAAATGTTTGCAAAGGACAATATAGTCTGTATAAAATAATTGTTGAACTGTGAGGGAATTGAATCAGTAGTATTGTTGGATGTAGGGGTGAGGGTTGTAGTTTGGCCTGGATGTAAAAGTTTGTTAACGGGAGTCCAGAAGAGCTTTAGGTTGTTTTTTGCTTATTTTGGAGGAAGTTATAATTGATTTTCTTGTTATGTTTTTTTTTTTTTATTTTGTCCTGTTCCTTAGTTGCCTGAAAAGCTGAAATGTATTTCTAAATGTTAACTTTTAAAGTATACCTAAAGGTGGTCATAGCCCTATTGAAACTGCTTTGCAGCTGTAGCCAAGTAAAGACACTCTGCCATTGTAAACCTTCCTGCTTGATAAGAAAATAACTCAGCAGCTATCTTATATACCATTTTAAGCAATAATAGTGCTACACATTGTAGCATGAAATATAATATATTTATCAGTAAATCCCAATTTATACGCTTCTCATTTTCATATTTATGTTACTGTATTTTATATAGGTAATTTATACTGAAGTGTATTTACTTAATACATTTGAATATTTCTAAGCTTGAAACTTCACTGATTTCCAATAAAAAGCTCCATATCCTGTATAGATATGAAGATGTTAATTATTAATTGGGAATTCATATTGCAAGGCTACACTGACAAAACAACACTCAAAAATAAAGCTTCCAAATCATAATGATCTGCATGTAAATATGTTCTTTTACAAGTGGTTTTAAGATTTATTTGCTCTGAATCCACGATAAAATGCAATAACCTTTACTTGAGAGGTGATGCTGTTGCAAGGAATTGGAACAAAGACTGAGTATCCTAAATGAAACACAAAAAGTGGGTTCCAAACAGGGGATCTTAGATCTATTACAGGGGATCATGGTCTGGTAGTTCGTAACATACTTGCTTACTGTCACTTGATTGTAAAACCAAGTGCTTGAACTCGCACTAGCCCGATATCCTATTCCTATGTAACCCAGAAGCATAGCTGGGGTCGGGCGAAGGGACCAGCTGCCCTGGTTACAAGGTGTTAAGGGGCACAACTGGCAGATGCTGACCCATAGAAAATGCACTATAGGCATTCATTTCCATACTGGCATTTTTTTTTTTTTTTTTGCTCCTTAAACATAAACCTCCTCCACTCCTTAACCCTAAAATCTCCCACCTGCGCCTGACCACAAATGCTTGTCCAAACACATATTCAAGTTTGAGCATGTGCAGCAACCTGCACAAAACAGTGGTATTTGAATGCTTGGGACTCAATCATTTGTAGCTTGAAGCAGGTCATTTCTGCTTCCTGCTAATAATCTAGGCAACACTTAGGCTAGTAGGAAATTCCAAAAACAAAATCCATTAAGTCAGGTAGAAAGAAAAAAATAACTATTTATTTATTTTTATTTTACATTTGTTAACTGGGATGGTTCTACTGGACGAGGTCCATTTACATCGGATGCCCGGGGAAAAAAGCTCCACTTAATTAATACAACAGGCAATGATAATAATACATAATGTAAAGTAAAGACTTTTTTATTGAGCAGTATTTTGTGCATAATGGAACAGTATGCAAAGAAAGATCATATCAGCAATATATACAAATAAACATTAAGTTAGTCATCAAAATATACAGATAGAGATCACAACAACATTTTCAAATGTCAAGGGATACCATTTGTTACTTCCATTTTTTAACCCATTTATATCCCAAAAGGTTGTTTTAGCACTGTTGCTAATCTTCAATGATTGGAATTTGAATGCTTGGGACTCAAGCATTTGTAGTTGAAGCAGGTAATTTCTGTTTCCTGCTAATAATCTGGACAACACTTAGGCTAGTAGGAAATTCCAAAAACAAAATCCATTAAGCCAGGTAGAAAGAAAAAAAGTAACTATACCCCTAAAGGTTGTTTTAACACTGTTGCTAATTTTCAGTTATTGGAAACATTTGATTAAAAAAAGTTGGCTTATTCTGAGAAAAAAATTTCCTAAAAAATGGCTGCCGACTCCATATCCTACCTGGTCTCAATCCTTATCAACCGCTCCATACAGGAATCTTATATCCCTCAACTGTGGAAAATCTTCTACATTATTCCCCTTCATAAGGGAGGAAATTCCTATGATTTCTCAAACTAACGCCCCATTGCCATTCTGTCGCCTTTATCAAAGATACTTGAGAAATGCATACACTGTCAGGTCATGCATTTCCTAAATTCAAACAATCTCCTCTCCTCTACACAACATGACTTCCGCCCACACCACAGCACAACTACCGCCCTTCTCTCATTCACAAACCTGGTTAACCAACATAGAAATAACAACAGTTTTGTATCTGCTATATTCCTGGACCTCTCTAAAGCATTTGACATGGTTTCTCACTCCATACTAATAGATACTCTAACCTCTTTATCCTTTGCCCCCTGACACTATTGCATGGTTTAAAAACTATCTATCAGATAAACAACAAGCTGTCCAGTGGCAAGGAGTTTTATCACCTTTACTACCAACCACCATTGGTGTATCTCAAGGTTCCATATTGGGTACACTTCTCTTTTCTATCTTCACCAATAATCTGCATACCTCTACCCTGCAGGCCTCACTCATACAGTATGCAGACAATTCCACCCTAATCTGCTCAGCCCCATCGCTTACCACCCTACAGCACCTCGCCCAAGAATCTTTTGCCTTAGTAGAAAGGTGTATCACAAATATTCAACTTATCTTAAATCCCAGCAATGCTAAATTACTTCTACTTACCCCAAACAAATCAAAAACCTCTCCACTCTCCTTCTCTTTCTCCTCCAATAATGGAACTGTCATTTCAACATCTCTCCACACCAAACTCCTTGGCATTGAAATAGATAACCTCTACTGTGACATTCATATCTCTCAAACTATTAAAAAGGTACACAAAAAATGGGTTCCCTATACAGACATAAAAACTTTCTATCAGATCAGGCTCAGGTCACCCTAGCTCAAACCCACCTTCTTTCCACACTAATGTATGCAGCACCAATTTGACTTGTTAGAAAATCTGACCTTGACTAACTTGAGTCTTGTTATAACAAAATTGCCAAGCTTGCTAAAAATTCCCCCTTTAGAACCCATCATTGTATACCTCTTAGGCAATTTCAGAGGCTTGAACTCCCACCGTTATTAACCTATCACCAACTAATCATAGCATATAACAACCTAAAAAATCCTGACAAAACTCCAGCTCTAAGGCAATTACTGACTAACTATACACCAAATCGGCCATTCCACTCTGCCAACAAATCACTCCTCTCTATCTCCTCAGCCAACAACTCAGCAGGTAAAGCTCTATTTTTACACAGTATAGCAAAAACTTGGAATAATCTCCCTCCCACTGTGACTTCTGCATCAAATACCACACAATTCAAAAACTCCCTTAAGGCTCATTTTATAAGCTCTTGGCTCTGTCCATGTGTTACATAATCCTAACGTATGCTACCTCCATCCTTCTCTTTCTCTCCTATTTTCAGGCCCCCAGAAGTATGGTTGTAACAAATGGTATCCCTTGACATACTATAATTTTGCTGTGATCTCTGTCCATATTTTTAATGACTAACAAAATGTACATATGTTAATATTGCTGATAAAAAAATTTTTACTGTTTTTTTTCAAAAATTACTGCTAGTATAACAATGTTGTTTTACATTATGTATAATGTCATTATTTGTTGTATTAATTATGTGGAGCATTTCTTCCTAGGCTGCCACTGTAAATGGACCTCGTCCAGTTGGACCATCCTGGTAAACAAATGTAAATAAATAAATAAAATCTATCTATACACTTGAGGCAGTGTGTATAGTGGAGATATCACAACACAAGCCTGACAGGATTTTGACAGCAATAAGCGACAGAATGGATCTGTCACTGAAAGTCATGTCTAGGTTTCTTCAACTTACTTTCTCCTGTACGTGGAATACAGTTAATGCACAAGTAGCTAATAAGGTGTGTGGTCAGTTTCCTTGGCCATTTTATAAACTATATTTAGCACATCTGATATTTAATACTATGGAAACAATTTCTAGTTCCAGGTTGTCTTCTTGACTTTTGACTTTAGGTTTTCTTTTACACATATGAGCTTTATCCTGAAATTTGTGATATCACTATATACCTCCGAACCAGGTTTAATTAATGATGCCAATATCAGTATCTTCTAAGCAATGAATGGTTTTTAAGTCACCAGTTTTATTTCTGAAACAACTAGCATTTAACAAATTAATACTTACATTTATCTGTTTATCTTCTGTTATTTTTAGCTAAAAAGTGCTTACATTAGTTATTAGCATTTATTCAAGAGAATTCTTAGTAGGATACATAGTGAGAAAAATACAAAATAAGTTTAGTTTAAGTGTACGTTTAGTTAACAGCAAGAAAATGTGAATATTTAATTGCATTTGATGTGATCATATGATAATTTAATCTATCTTTTTTGTTGATCAAGTTAAAAGCCTGTTTTGCAATTATATTCCACTTTATCTGACCGATAAAGGGTTCATAGTATAGTTGTTTTTTGGCAAGAGGTTCCATTACTTAGTTTTCTGTTTTTTCAGTGCTGCTATAAATTTAGTGAATTTACCTGGAGGTTCTCAGTGTACAGCAGTGATTGACAGTTCCCTGTACAATAGCAAACACCTAGAAAGCAAACTTTCCCTATAGAGTGGCCCATAAATCTGTACTGTCTATATCAGTAAATATGGTGCAAATACTTTGCATGCTGGCAAGCTTAGAGCAGCTAGTTGGACATCGAATGGCAATACCCATAGATTTAGTAGAATTCAGCACTGTGTAAACATTAAAGCTAGTGGAATTTAGTACTGTTTTGCATAATATGCCCCCCAAAACACCCTTATTAATTTGCACCAACAAAACAGCCTTAATAACCTTCTAACCCCAATACACCACCCCTTGTAACTCACCAATCAAAGGACAAAATAGCATGCATATGCAAGTTCCTAACTCCTCTACAGCTAACTTGGTGGATATGGGTTTCCTGAGACAATGTAGCAATTGCCTTATGTTTACTGACAACCACTTAATCCTTTAAGAAACAGAAGTATGCAAGATGTGTACTTGCACAATGACACTGGCGGCTAAACTCTTGCATACAAGCACATTAACACTCATCAGGTTGTCGAAACCAGACACATAACACCCACCTCACATTGCATACAACACACGCACAGACTAATGTATGGTGAGGCACTTTCAAAGACTGCCTTGGCCACCTGTTGGCAAAGCTATGTCTTATCAAGCCCAAGGACACTCAGAAAAGACACCACCTAGTACTACACATACAGTCACTCACTATGGAGACATGCACATTAACACACATCAGGTTGTTGAAAGCAGACACACAACACTCACCTCACATTGCATACAACACATGCACAGATTAATGTACGGTGAGGGACTTTAAAAAGAAACATTCCTAAATAACAAACATTGCCTTGACCACCTGCTGGCAAAGCTATGCCTCTTCAAGACCAAAGACACTCAGAAAAAACACCACCTAGTACCACACATACAGTCACTCCCTATGGTGCTTCAAACACTAAGCCCCTAAGGAAAGCAAACACACTTCTCAGGACTCTTGTCATTGTAAGATATACTGATGTCCCTCTAACCAGGCTGAACAAGGAAAAGATAATGATTAGCTGCTTATTTGGAGCCAGGATCCACCAAATCATGCACACACATGCACTAAAGTCATTAGATCACAGGTACTAGTCTAATTCCATCATAGTCCACGTAGGTATAAATAACCAGAGACATACCTCCCTTGACTATATGAAAATAGACATTATGGAGCTCTCAGTCCATGTGTCTCAGGCTGGTATGAGCCTGATATCGAGCAGCATATTGCCACCATCGAGGATGATGCCACAATATGAGCATAAATGATTGATTTTAACAAACAGCTGTCTTTCTGCTGCATTCTAAGAGGATCCAATATTTGTCATCTTGGGAGGACCCGGTTAGCTGACGACATTACTTTGCAAAAGATGGTCTGCACCTGTTACCTCTAGGCTTTCAAATACTGCTAAAACTTTATCCATGCTCATAGAGCCTTTTTAAGGTAATGCCAAATTGACAAATCTACCAACCTAACAAAATCAACTCAACTGTACTTCAAGGTGTTACTGCTCAATGCCAGGAGCCTAAATAAAAAAATACACTCCCTCCAAGCCTTCTTCACACTTGAGAATATAAGTATCTGTATAGTTACAGACACATGGTTTTGAGTGGTAGAGAGTACCCCGGCAATGTAAGGTTTCAATGCCTTCCACATTTTTAGACCAGTAGCTGCACAGACAAGGGATAAAGGTGGAGGTGTCTTGATACACATCAGTAGCAAGTATACCTATAGAGTGGTCAAACAGGATAATGTGATGGAATTCCTCCCCATGCAGATCACCATAGACAAACTCCTGTACTGTATCCTAGCCAGCCATAGGTCGCTCTCCATGTTCCAAGAAGCTCACAATGCATATTTGGACATACTGGAGGCACTACCCATCCAAACTAACACCCTTTAATTACCTCTATATTGACCAGAAATTCTACATGGCCTCAAATCTACAGGCACAGAGATTACTGTATTTCATAAATACAAACTCCCTTGACAAAACAGTGAATAGAGGCTCCAACATACCAGACCTCATACTCACAAATATGGGAGAACTTTTCACCCCCTCCCCCCATGTCTCACTCTTTGTGGTAAGGAAGCTAAGTCCTTCAAAATCAAAATAAACTCCATAACCCCAGTAAAAGCAGTAACAATTAGGAACTATTCCAAGGCAAACTACATTTTATTAGGTGATTGTTTTTTTAAAATTCAGTGCCCCTTCAAAACCCAAGAACAAAGCAGCCTATGCTAAATTGCTCTCAGAAACTCTGTACAACTGTGTCAATGGCTGCAATGAGGTTGCTGTACCTACCAAAAGTATACCCAGAGCTAGCCCAAGAAACAAACTGCCCTAGTGGCATTCCAAATTAAACAGGATATACAACAAAAGGAAAAAATACAGCAAACATCATGAAGGGTAATTCCTATAAAGATAGAAAAAAATACCCTCTCACCAGACTAAATAGGCAACTTAGAGGGCTAATAAGGTCAAACAAAGCCAACTTTGAGGTTAAAATTGCCTCCCAGGTGAAAGATAACCATAATACTTTCTATGGCTATTTCAGAAACCTGAAGGGCAGTACATAGCAATGCACTTTACTGGTAGTTAATGGCAGGGGTGTGGCCAGAGATTTACATTTTGTACTCCAACCTAATGTTGCCCCCTCTACCCACTTGTCAGTTTAAACATTTACTCAGCCCTCAAAATGATATCCCCAGATACATGGAAAGAAGCGTGTTATTTTCAACTGTTACAATTTATTTCCATGAAAAGCTAGTTTTAGAGGTGTACTTTTCCACAAGAATTCTTTGGGCACCACTATACTGTGAATATTCATTTACACGGTTCTAAACATTCTGTGCTTTTTGAGTGCTGACATTTGCAAGAAATGCTCAGAAAAAAAATGTACTCTCTTCAGTACACTGAGTATGCCTAGCTACACCCTTGGTTAATGGTGCCACATTCACCAAGCCTGGTGATATAGTGAACCTGATAGTGGACAAATTCAGTTCTAACTTTTCCCCTATCTCTCCGCTAACCATCCCAAAGAAATACCCTTAAACACAACTCTTCCAACTATAACTAGGGAACATGTATTAGCTATGCTCACTAAAGCCAATAATAAACCCTCAAATGGCTCTGATAGCATCACAGGATACCTCCTGAACAGTTTGAAATATGACTTATCATGGTCCCTGGAGTCACTATTTAGCTACAGTTTTAAAACAGGCTTTTTGCCATGAGAATGGAGGACTGCATCTCCCTTCATAAGAGAGGACCTTCAACAGATCCTGGAAACTACAGACCCATTAGTCTGACTAGTCTTATTTGCAGATCTATGGAAATAATTATCATCAAAATTATCAGCAAGGACATGGGAGACCTCCAGATAGTGGATCCATACCAGTTTGGTTTTGTCAAAGGTAGGTCATGCTTACCAAACCTTGTGAATTTCTTTGAAAAGGCCACTGCATCAATGGATGAAGGGAAAGTGATGCATATTGCCTAAATTGCTAAAGCATTTGTTACTATACCCCACTTGGTCATTGATAACAAACATATAGAGCAAGGCATAAACCCCTTATAATATGCTGGATAGCTAGCTGGCTCATGGATAAGACCCATGAGGTTAGGATTGGTGAGGTAACCTCTACAAAGTGGCTGGTCATCAGTGGAGTCACTCAAGGCTCTGTGCTGTGCCCACACATCTTTGTTATCTACTTCTCGGAGGTCAAAGCCAATGTCAAAGGCATCTCGCTGACCAAATGTAGGTGATTAAACTTAGACCAGTTACTGTACCTCCCCAAGATGAGAACACCCTTCAGGAAGGTCAAAACAGACAAATGCTTGGTGCCAAAACAATGGCTTAAAACTCAGTACCAACAAATGCATTATAACACCTTAAGGGACATTGGCCAGCCTGGATAACTACATCATCAATAAAACACCCCTATAAGTTGATTCACTATGCAGGAATCTGATAAACGTATGTAGAAAGTAAACTAGTTTTCAACCAACATGTCCAAAGTAATAAAAAAAATTCTGTGTGGCTTAATGTGTAAGAGCACGACATCCAGGTTCAGAGAGGTCATTGTACCACTGTACTCAGCCCTCATCATATCCATCATAGAGTATAATAACTCCTTTGGTATGTACCTGACCAGACAACTGCAGCAAGTGGAATGTCCACAAAGGTACCTTATAAAACAATAAGAAGCAGGGAGTAAGCACAAAGCCCTATGTTGATCATCTCAAAGCCATGTTTCTTTATTCAGTACCATAAAGACTTCTGAGAGTTGCTCTTTGCCTAGATTACAAGGCATCCCTGAGTCTTGTTTTGATGAACCTTTTGCACATCCACAAAAGAAACAGCATCAGAGCCACTATATCAAATTACCTCAATTTTGCTTGTGACATAAATAGAACATGTTGGAGTAACAGATTTATTTCTCACAGAATTCACATTCTCTGAAAATGGCTCTCCATCCATGTGAAGTAGAGGTCCTCCCTAGCCCTATTTAAGTGCATCTTGGACCAATGGATAGGTAATTGGAAATTCACCTCTGTTTGGTGCCTATTTCTCTGATGGACACAGGCAGGCAGTAAATCACCCCTATATAAATGAAATTTGTGGAGTACATTTGGGTTGCACTGCTAGGCTTATAAGGACCCTACTGGTCATTAGCCTAGTATGCACCTATGAATAATATTGATTTTACAATTTAAATTTCTCTCAGAAATCTGCGATATATAAAAAAGCATCCAAATTACAAAATGTATCATTTGAAATCTACATATTAAATAAATGAAGAAAACAGTAAATCAAACCAAAACCCACAACATTCACATGAAAATCAATGATCAAATCTAGACATTAGTGATACTTTTTTGCAAGTTAATCCTAAAATATTTGCGTGTATTAAAAAATATTAAAAAATATTTTTAAGAGGTCATGATTTGGCATGTTAATTATAACAATGTAAAATTCTTAATTACAATAGCATTTGTATCATTTACTGCAAACAGAATGAAGATGCAGAATTTGTACCTCAAGAAATGTCAATGGAGATTGAAAAGAACTGTATTACAAATGCAAAACCTATTAGGAAATAAAAATAAAAAATGCATTGTTTAAGAATTCAAAATGCCAAATAACAGACATATTTAACACAAAAGGTGAGTGTTGTCTAACATAATATGGTGAAATGGCACTTGGCTGATACAAAATAAAAAAGGCAAATGTGTTATAACCTCCTCATGTAGTAGGAATGTCCCTGAATCCTGTGTGGTGGTTACAGGATCCTTTACTTGCCAGGGGACAATATGGGCAAAGTAGCAGGCTGATGTGGCAGAGAGGATGTGAAATAAAAAACCCACCAAAACACCAAAACAATAAACTGTAGCATTCATTTATACAAGGCAGGAATTCACCCACAATTCACATTAAAATTGAAAGATGATTTTCCTATGAAAAATCAATGAATGCTATAATCTTACAAATCCTGGCAATCTTCACAAAACTACAGTGCTGTTATACACGTTGATTACAGTTTGAATGAAGTGCTGGTATGCTACAATGTAACAAGTCAATGATGAAGCTACAAATATAACAGATTGAGAAAATTCTCTGTACAAAGATATTTCTGCCCCAGTAGAGAAAAATATCATTAACTCAATTTTATTTATTTATTTATTGACATTTGTTAACTGGGTTTGTCCATCTGGGCTTGTGGCCCATTTTCAGTGGAGACCTGAGGAGAAAAGCTCCAGTAGTGCTTTTTTAAACAAGTACAATTTTAAACAATATTAATATAATAGCAGTTATAGCAAAAAGATTCACATATGTTGGGTTACATGCATAAAGTTAAAGTTGCATTAAAAAGAAGCTTAGTAACATAATTTTACATTGATATAGTTCAATAGGTCAACAATACATTTTTTTTGTTTGTATAAAATTATGCAAATGCATAGTAGACACACTGGACAGAGAGGTGTAATGAAGTACTAAGTATGGACCTTTTGAGGATACATAAAGGGAAGGAAGACTAGGTGGATTTAATACCATAAAGTCAGATTTATTTTGCTTTGTGCTACATTGTAAGGAAAACTTTCAAGCAATTGCAGCACATTTCTCCAACATTCAAGATAAAACACAAATCTGCTCACCACTGCAGACTCTGCTGAATATCAAAGTAGTTTACGTGTGTTAAAAATTCTTTGAAGTAGAAGCAGAAGTGGTCATTTAACAGCTCCTGGATTACAGTGAATGTTTTGATACCTCAGGAAAAATGTGGGTGAAGGTATGTCAGCAATTGGACTAAATATTGGAAGCTTTAAAACATGCAGTTCAGCTAGTTTATTGTGTTGAAAGTGGAAATGAAAATGGCTTTCAGAAGCTGTGCAAGATGCCTCTGACTCACTCTATTGCCATTCTTTTTTTCATGGCAATCAAAAAAATATTTCCTCATAGGTACATAGGTGTGCATTTGGCTAACATCTACTGCCATTCTTGTTTCATGGAAGTTAAACAAATGATTTCCAGATAGGTTCATAGGAGTGTATTTGGCTAACAACCACTGGGGCCTATTTAAGCCTATCCATGCATTCTAAATCACTGACAAGTTCTGGTACCCTTGATAAATGTAAGCAGGGGATTAGGAGATGGGGATTAGGGGCCTGGGAGAGAAACCATTTTTGCAGGCTGCCTATGACCATTAGAGACATAGGTGCCAAACCACAGATGAATTTCCTGTTTCCCATCCAAATGTCCAAGTTACACTTAAGCTAGGTTAAGGAGGAACTCCATTCCACATGGATGGGGAGCATCTTCCAGGGAAGGGGTAGTTTCTGGGGCACATACCTGTGTCTCCAGGAGGTCCGATTTATATTACAGGCAACATTTAAGTATTTAGAATGGGTAAATCTGGTCCTGTTTATTTTGTGTATATGCAGGAGGTCCATCAGGCTGGGGTCCGACAATGCCTTGTATACCAGGCATAAGTCTCCTTCAAACAGCCTGTAGGAGACAGAATACAGGGATAGGGCTTTGAGGCGGTCTGCATAGGATGTTACTTACACCCTGTATTCTTTTAGTGAGGAACCCCTGTAGACATTCCAATTGTTGAATGTGCCTGCTTTGATACATACCAAATGGGGCATTGTAGTCAGTTATAGGTCTGATAAATGCTGAATACAGTGGAACAATGACCTACTTGGACTTAGATACCATACCTTTATTTATAAGTTGCACAACATCAAATAATTTCCTTGCTACTATAGGCACATGATGATCAAAGGCTTTGATTACTGTCTACATCTGTCCCCAATGTACTTGACTACTCAGTCGAGTCTTGAGAGTGTGTTGCCAATATGATAGTTACCAGGGATGGGTGACTTCCTGAAGGATACTTATGCATTTCCTGGCATTTAGTTTTAGTCCATGGCTCTGACACCAGTTATTTGATTGTTTCAGCCCTTTCTGGAGAACATTAGTGTTGCTGGGGGATTCTATGACTGCTGCTAATTTGCAATCATCTGCAAATTTAGTTAGCCAGAGGCCATTGACATTAGCCTTGATTCAGAGAAGTAGATGCCAAAAAGGAGCTGTCCCAGGACCAATCCCTGATGGACTCTGCTGTTGACTGACCTTGATCTACAGGTGGAATCCCCACTTCTAACTTCCTGGGTCCTATCTGTAAGACAGCTGGCTATCCACTGGATGACATAAGGGATTATACCTTAACATCCTGAGTTTGTCTACAATGCCTGAGTGGGATATTATGTTGAATGCCTTGGCCCGGTCAAGGTAGGCAGTGTGAACCATTTTGTCATAATTAATTGCTTTAGTGACCTTCTCAAAGAAGTCCACCAGGTTGAGTAGGCAGATCTGCTTTTGACAAAACCAAACTGGGTTGGATCCAGTGTCTGGAGGTTTCTTATGTCATTATTGATCACTTCCATGACAATTGTTTCCATGACTTTGCATATGAGACTAGTAAGACTTATGGATCTGTAGTTTCTAGGGTCTGTAATTGGCCCATATAAAAGAGGCCTAAAGTGGATTCCAGGAAAAAACCTCCATGACCATTTTACAGCATCAGGTCCATTGAGGTTCAATAACTATAACCACTACATGATTCTGAATGATTAAAATAATCAGAGTACAAAGATATAATGAAGTAACTGAGATACAGTGACAGCAGCCATAAACAAACACGTTAGCTTGATTTCCTGAAGGTTATTATAACTGTCTAAGAATAAGTCTCAGCTGAAGCTTTTAAGAATGTGTAGTTTTAATGCCTGAGATAATTAAAACTGAGCATCTTTACTCTTCATTTTCAGATATTTTAGTATGATTTGACATTACCATAACATCAATAACACTAACAAGCAAAATAATTACAGAAACTGCAGCTATACTAAATTTTCTATCTTTAAAATGTGGAACACTATACTACCTCACATAAGGTAGGACAAATGGGAAAACTGTATAACATTTACTAACAGACAGGAAAGGAGCTCACAGCATGGTTTAAATGTTACTTTATACAGTAAAGGCTCAGTTAACTGAAACTCAAGTAACTGGCACTCTCAAGCAGCAACAAAAAAAAATTGAAGAAATACAGTACAACTTTCATGTGTTGCACTTTCTGCCCCACCCCCCGCAGAAACATACCGTATGTTTCTAGAGTTTTAGAGTTTTATAAAGGAAGATGGGAATAAATTCCCTCTCTCCTCAACCTGAGAACAAGTCAAACCAAACAAATAGTGTAGGGTACAGTAGTCAGGCCTATTATTAATAGTATTAATAGTAACTTTCAAGCAACCAGAAACTACAGTTATCCAGCATCTACCAATCCCCATGGGTGCCAGTTAACTGAGAGTTTACTGTACCTGTTTTATAACATACCCAGTTTTTCAACCATTAGAAAATCTCTTAAGAAACAACTCAATTTGCAAAAGTCTAAAACTTCAGATGGGCAAACCAAGCAACACTGCAAGCCGGCCTCCTCCCCAAAACATGTCATCATCTCCAGTCAGCATCAAGCAATCAAGTAATATAAGAAAGACTAAGCATGCAACATTATGAATACTATGCCATCCATAACACCGGCAAGTAAAAGAATGAAAGAGACTACAGTCATAATAAACCACCCATCTTCAAAATATGGAATACTACGCTGTCATATACGATGTGGAAGAGATGGATAAAATGTGACACATTTACTAACAACAAGGAAGGAAGGTCACACCACAGTTAAACTGTGGACTATGTGCTTTTAAAAAGTTCTTTGATACCCCAAGTCTGTCTTTGCTTCAGATGAAGAAAGTAAATGCATTCAGAAATAATGGCCCAGAAATGTATTTCAGCTGACTGATGCAGAACCATGCACTGCAACTCCACTCTGCTTTATCAACGTCTTAATTCAAGATCAGAAACAAAGAAACAAAATCAGAAACAGCTTTTAAATATTTCTCTTATATACTTAGAAGGTTAATAGAATAATAAGCTTTGCATTATCAGTCAGTTTCTGAAAGATAAAATATCTGTAACTCACATACCTGCCATTGTTTATTGACTGCAATCTGCAACAATTTGCCAGAAGCCTTATATTTTAAAAGGAGTTAATTTCCTTACTTAGGAATTCTAAACAAAATCAAAAATAATGAGGGCAAAGAGGGACAAATTTGAAATATTATTTTATGCATTTGTTTGTCATTTAAACCTTGGGCAACTGTCTGTTTTCAGGGTTACCAGGGAGCAGTGTGTAGTTAAGTGACTTCCTCAAGGTCACAACATAGGCAAATGGAGGTGAAAGGACTCAAACTCTGTGCATTTGACTACAGGAAGCAGTTAGTTAACATAATAGCCAGACAACCCCAAATCACTTAAAATGATATCAGAACAATAAGTGATGCCTGGATGTGCAATGTCTAAGCAATAATTACCATGACTCTGTAATGACTGGAATTATTGACTGATAGTAACCCTAAGTCATTTACCAGAAAAAGAAGTCAATGAAGGACATGGCATAAATATGAGCAAAATCAGTTGTGCAAATATGGAGACAGTTAAGAGACAAGACTACTTTAATTCACTTAAAAATGAACAGACCAGGTTTTGTATTAACATGTATTTAATGAGCGTTTGAGTAACAAAACCTAGGAAACTATAATAACTGGCATTACTGACTGGCTATAAAACTTAGTGATTTTTTACCCATCAGTGAAGGTCTGACAGTTTGTGTAGAGGATTAAGGCTCTAAGTGAACTGCTTCCTGTAGTCAGCGGCACAGGGCTTTATTCTATTACCTCCATTTGCCTACTAACTTTAAGCTAGTCACTTTACAAGCCATCCTACTTGGTTGCTCTTTACCTGATTTAAAAGCTAGAAAAACAAGGAGATGGGGCATACTGTATGTATAAGGGTAAATACTCATATGCAGTTTCTGAGCAATAAGAGCAGATCAGGATTATGGTCAAATGGAGCCCTAAGCAGAGTAATAGACAAGATACCCCCTACACCTGCAGCCATTCCAGTATCCAGTCATATGGCTAAGTCTCCCAAGTTACCATAAAACACTGTCAAAATATGTCAGTGTGCATACCATTTTCTTGTTTACTTTTACAATGACCACAGAGATTTGGATTTGATTTAAAACTTTTATTAAAATTTTACAGCAAAAATACTGTCATCCATTTCATGAACAAAACAAGATACTGAAAACTGACAACATGAGCAAAAATAAACTTCTCTTTCTTTGAAACTCACATATTTGCATCTGGCATTCCATTAAAGTACAACAGAGGTTCTTAATCATATAGTTCATAGTGAAGCACTAATTAGGGACTATCTGAAGGGTGCAGGTATTCAAAGATAAATATTTAATAAATTTGCTAATGGCTTGGGATAAACTGCTGGACACAAGTGACTCTTTTTGGGGATGGCCTAGGAACACTGTCTGGTGAAATTACTTTCTCAAACTCACAAAAGGCAAGTAAAGGCTGAGGGAATCAAAAGCTGCACTACAGCAAGGAGCTCATTAACATCTCATTGGATGAACTTATCTGCACTAAGTACCAGAAAAGTTGTTTGTAGCCCAACATAGTGGATTTCACACCCTTGCACCTGCAAAAAACAAATTCAATTAAAAATGCATTCATAGTTAATACTTTTACATTAAACTCACACTTCATGCTATGTAGTTTATTCACAACCAAATAAGCACAATGTTAACAGTCACCAAAACAAGGAAACCAAGGATCTTACCTAAAGAAGATGGCTCATATGATGAAGCCCCTGTTTACTACAATTAATTCCTTTACATCATAACTACTCTGGGATGCAGCACACACACACACACACACACACACACACACACACACACACACACACACACACACACACACACACACACACACAAATTACAGCACCACGTGTGACTGTCTACATTCAGAGGTTTGCTTCTGATAAAACAAATGAACAAATACATAAATAATGACTGAGAAGTGTATTTCAGTTCATTGTATTGCATTTACTTGTCAAGTACTTCCCTTTAAGTCTGTGCTCTTCCAATTCAAAAGGCTTATGCTGTACTCCAAGATCACACTGTCTGGTGAGCAACCATGCTTGTGAGAGTGTTAATGTATTCCAGGGAAATGGGGCACTCAGGGGAGGACACAGTTTCAAAGAGGTGACACGTGCCCCTCTGTACCCCTGTCAAGCTCTGCCCCTGTGCTCCCCCACCTAGTGCCACCTTTTGCTTCCTGCCTTATATAACCAGCTCTGAGGTCACTGCATCATGAAGAGTATGACTATTTTCTCATGGGTGAATTTGACATATTACTGTTTTATCTGAGTGACGTTTGCTGAACTTCACTTTGTACATGCATACCCAAGGAGGCAATTAACAAATAGACAATAACTTCTTTGTTAATCAAAACAAGAACAAGTGCCATAATATCCACTGTTATGTTACGGAAAGATGATAAGTTACAAATCTGTATAAACAGCAAGGAACAATAAATCCACTGAGCCCTGATTACATACCACTGGAACATTACATTACATTACTTTTCAGTTATGGAAACCAGGTACCCACATTGCCTTTACCACAATAATATCAAAACATTAAAAGAATTCACAGTATCAACAGACACAAATAATAGCATCATATTACCTTGCTAAACAGTGACTATAAAACTGTAACACTTACAATAAGTAAACATTTATCAGCTCAGACAGGTTGAGCTGTTTCTAATTTGAAATCAGTTTCATTCCTGGTTGAACTGTCAACATTCATATTTTGTAAACTTGTGTACAGTAGATTTCTCACTTCTTGGCACTAACTACAAACCATATAAATAATACATAACAGTTATGTAGTGCATGGGGCACAGTGACTGTGCTCTGACATTTGGAAAAAGACAAACCAGTTAAGCACCAGCGTGGCATGTGACCCAACCTTAACAATTGTTAAGTACCCACTTTAGTTAAAGGTCGGGCCTAGTGCTCAGCAGTAAAACCTACCTGTACTGACTAGCAAATGACAGCAGCGGAACAAAAGATTTGTTTCTGCATGCTGTCTATACCCTTAATGTGTCCCTAACTTACTGTAAAAAAAAAAAAAAAACTTAGAAAGTTGCTAGAATAATAGAATGCATTTGCCTACAAAATGTGAAGGAAGTGAAGTGTGAAATTCAAATGTATGCCATTACTTAGTGACTTCAGTCCTCGGTGATTTGTCTGAAACTCACAGATTTTACGAGGAACAAACCAAAAATATGAAGCAATAATCTGGACAGTCTGTGAATATCTAGACAGTAGAGAGGCATTAAAGGTAAGTGTAAATGTGATGGACAACATTACACTACCTTTCTGGCTTTGAAAGTCAGCAAACCACTTGGCAATTTTTTCCCCTGTAACTGCTTCATGCACCACAATGAATTATGATCATCTCATCAGTCTTAAACCTATATTATGTGTTCTCAACATAGGTTCATAGGTTCATAAGTTCATACTAGGCTATCTGCCCTAGGGCATTTACAAGCCTAGCCAGAGTGTCTTTGGCTTTCGCCACCCATTTTAAATTAATTTTGCTATGCTCTTTTTCGAGGTTAGTATACTGTGCCTCCGTCTAACAGTGACACAGAAGTGATACCCAGGGTAAACCTACGATCTCCCATCCACTCATCAAGATTCCTCTTGAAGAGAGTCAATGAGGGACTCTGCCTAACCTGGACTGGGATTTTATTCCAGAGTGAAGGGAGCCTCTGGGTTATGAATCTGTCCCTCCAGCATGTCCTATTCATTTCAGTGCTGAGGTTCAAGTCTGTTGAGTGCGTAGCTCGATGGGATTTGGATTTTCTGAGGTGCAGCATATCCATTAATTCTGGGTTGGACATGGCTTTATACGTCAGGCACAGATCGCCTCTAAGCAGGCGATATGCCACTGAGTAGAGCTGGAGTTTCTTTAACCGGGCAGCATATGGCATCTGTTTGAGCCATATGATCCTCTTGGAGAGGTACTTTTGGGGTCTTTCCAGTTGCTGCAGGTGTCTGGTAAGGTACATCCCGAAAGGGGCATTGTACTCAATTATGGGCCTGATGAGGGATGAGTAAAGAGGCACAATGACCTCCCCTGATCTAGATGTGAATCCCTTCATGATTAGGTGGGCTATATAAAATGTTTTTCTAACCACTTTGGCCACGTGGTTGTCAAATGAGAGATTGCTATCAACTTGGGTCCCCAGGTCCCTAATTACTTCTTCTGTACTTAATGGATTACCACCTTTGTGGTAATTTGTGGGCACTTTGTTTTTGCCAAAAGGGATGACTATACACTTTTTGGCGTTTAGCTTGAGGCCATGGCTCTGGCACCAGTTGTCTGTTTCTATGAGGCCCTTTTGGAGGATGCTTGTGTCGGCTGGAGAGTCGATTATGGCGCCCAGTTTGCAGTCATCTGCGAACTTAGTCAGCCACAGTCCTTCTGTGTTGGCCTGTACCTCCGAGAAATATATACCGAACAAGAGAGGTCCCAGGACTGAGCCTTGTGGGATGCCACTTGTAACTGGTTTGGAGTCTGACATGGCTCCAGCAATTCTAACCATGTGGGTTCTGTCCTTGAGCCAGTTTGCAACCCATCTAGTGACATAGGGGTTTATATTTAAGCTGGTGAGCTTATCTATAATGCCCATGTGGGGTATTGTATCGAAGGCTTTTGCAAGGTCCAGGTAGGCTGTGTGGACCACCTTCCCCTCGTCAATGGCCTTGGTGACTGTTTCAAAGAAATCAACTAGGTTTAAGAGGCAGGATCTGCCCTTAACAAAGATGAACTGGGTAGGATCCAGTGTCTGTACGTCCCCAATATCTTTATTTATGAGGTCCGTGATGATCCTTTCCATAGCTTTGCAAACCAAGCTAGTCAGGCTTATGGGGTGATAGTTTTCAGGATCTGTTGAGGCACCACCTTTGTGGAGAGGGACCACTGTTGCTGTACGCCACTCTTTGGGTACATATCCTGTAGTAAGGCTGAGATTGAACAGTAGTTTTATGTTTGGGTATAGCTCTTCTTGGAGTCCATGTAGGACGCAGCCCGGGACACCGTCTGGTCCCATTGATGCTGTGTTTTTTGCTTTGGAGAGGGCAGCTCTTACCTGAACATCTGAGATGTCAGGGGGGCAGCACTCTGCTGGGATAAATATTTGCCCTTTTGGTGGGGAGGGGGGGAGAAGTTTGCGCTGAACCTGTCAGCTAGGATGTTGGCAATGTCTGTAGGTTCTGTGTATTTTTTGTCATTTTGGACTAATTCTGAGCATATCTGGGAATTCCCACCCAGGTTCCTAACATAACTAAAGAAAGCCTTGTGATTATCCTTAGTGTCCTGTGCAATTTTTCTCTCGAAGCTGGCCTTAGACGATTTTATGAGTGCCCGTAGTTTTTTGCTAATACTGATCAGAGATGCCTTCCCTTTTTGGGATTTTGCTCTATCATGTAGTAGCTTCCTCCTTCTATTGTATAGTTTGTTTATGGCTGGGGTCCACCAGATAGGACGCCTGCCTTTGGAGGATTGGGTCTTGGTTTTATTTGGGATTGCATGACCATACATTCCTGAAGGTGTTCATAGAATGCATTTATAAAGGATTCTGCGGTCTGGGCCGTATTTTCCACAGGCCCGGGGGCTTTGAAGGATTCCACCTCGGTTTTGAGGAGTGTGAAATTTGCTTTAGAGAAGTTTTTCACTGTGGTTTTCTGGGCAGGGGGTGGAGTCAGGATGTGAATATCCAGTGAGATTAGTTTATGGTTTGATCTTACCAGTGAGGGATACAATTCTGGTCTGGAGGATAGAGTCCCCATGTTGGTGATGATCAGGTCCAGTATGTTTTCCCCTCTTGTGGGAGTGGTAACAAGTTGTTCCATAGCATTTGAGTTTATAAATTCTAGGAACCTTTGGGCTAGGGTGATGGAGCTAGAGTAATGCTCCCAGTCTATGTTTGGGTAGTTGAAGTCGCCCAATATAATGGTGTTTGGAGAGACCTTCATATTTTCCATTGTTCTCAGGAAGGCCGAGTGGGGTTCCTGGGTTTGGGAGGGTGGTCTGTAGCAGGCTATAAACTGGAAGGCAGTTTTACCCACTGTTAGTTGCACATGGATAGTCTCTGATGCTTCTTGCTGTGCCACCAACCTGGAGGTGTGGGTATCTTTGACGAATATTGATACTTCCCCTCCTTTTGTGGTACGGTCCAAGTTTTGGGGCCGAAAAGCATGGTATGAGGTATAACCTGGTAGTGCTGGGGTGCTCTCGGGAGCCTTGAACCAGGTTTCTGTTACTGCACAGATATCGATGTTCTCCATGCTAAGGAGAGTTTCAGTGCGTGCATCTTGAGTTTTAGACTTCTGGCATTGAGTAGCATTACTCTTAGTTTCTTATCCCTTGTGATACCTATGGAGGTGGGTTTGTCTTTTGAGCCTTGCCTAAAAAAGGCACTATGGGGGTAGCAAGAGCCTTTGCCAATATCCGAAAGCCCAGGGGTGACAGGTGCAAGCCGTCTCTAGCGAAGCATCATGGCTTGTCGAGCATGTCATCCCAGGCTGACAGGCATTGGATCCCCTTTGAATGACACCAATACTTAAGCCATTTATTGAAATTGGTCATCTTGTCTTCATATTGTGGCATCATTCTTGGTGAGGGTAAGATGCTGCTCAAGGTCAGGGTCATACCGGCCTGGGCTACATGCACAGAGAGCTCCTCTCTGTCTCTTTTCATGTAGTCCAGGGAGGTACGTCTCAGGTCATTCACACCAGCATGGACAATGACTGAGTCATATTTGTCCTTGCCTTGGAGTGACCTGAGTGCTTGTGTTATGTGGCGGATCCTAGCGCCCGACAGGGAGCTCACCATGACCTTCTCCTTGTTCAGCCTGGTGAGCGGGACGTCAGTGTGCCTGATGATAGAGTCACCTATTACAAGTGTATCAGGTGTGTTGTTTAGCCTTAAGGGCTGTGACTGTTCGGCACACTGGCTTTGTGAGCTATGTGTTGCACGTGTTTTGTTTTGGGGTAGCGGTTGCTTGGGTGTCTGCTTTGGAGGTCTCTGCTGCTTAGGCAGATTTTTATTTAGAGCCTCCAAGTATGTTTTTGTGTGTTTATGTGTTTGGTTTGCTGTCGTGGTAGGTCTATGTGAGACTGGAATTGTAGTGAGTGTGGTTTCCTTCTCCTCCTGACTGGTTTCGCCAGTACTGAGTTGAGAGAGCTTAGCATCCAGTATGGCTATATGGTTGCATCTCTCACATGTGTTGGAATTTGTTGGGAGGAGGAGAGGGTTGTCTGTGTACATGAGGCAGTTGTAACATTGCCTCAAGATTCCTAGATTCACCAGCTGGACCGTAGAGGAGATTGACAACTGACCTTTGGACATGCTAGAATAGTATTGGGAATTCCTTTATAATTGAAAAAAAGGGCCAATGGGGAATGAGGTACTCAAGGGGAGTTTGTGAGGGTGTAGTGCTTTTAATATTTTAGTGCTGACTTATATAATTGCTTTAGTGAGCAAGTGCCAGGTAACTTAAATGCAATGTGTTTCAGGTAACTTAAATGCAAAAATGACAAACAGTAACTTTCTTTCAAGTGAAACAAGGAAATAAGTACAGTAAGCAATGCAGATATCACTAGGGATCCACAGAAGCACTGAAAAGCCGCGTTTTAGGTGGAATTAGTGTTTCAGGGAAATAACAAGCAAACAAACAAGCAGCATACAAACAAAGCTAGATTCAGCAGGCCTGGATCTAGTCTATGCTACAGCAAACAAGGTGTATTCCAAACTCCCCTCTCAAGCTGAATTTATTGGCATCCATGTCTCAAACACATAGTAAGTGGATTAGAACTGGCCAGCCACTCATAATCCTCTATATAATACAGGCCTTGCATTTCTAACACTAGATGCAGACATGACTTTTGATTACATTTTTTTCTGTTATACATACATTTCAGATTCTATCACAGCTGCAGCCTTCATTAGATATAACATTTATTGTGAAGTGATTTGTGAATACTGAAACTCATTTAAAAATAAATCACATTCTCTGTTCTGGACTTCCAAAAGATGTGGATATAGCTGCCCTCATCACCTTTCTTTCTATTAGTGCTAGAATCTAACTTGAATATACTTCACTGGTATAAAGGAGTACATTGTTTCAAATGTGAAATAGAAATTTAAAATATGAGGCCTTCACAGGCAAGATTCTTTAAATATTATACAGCCATAGAAATTCTTTCATGCCTTTCAATAGTTAAAGCATTACACTTATATAGGATTCAAAATAAGTAAACCAGAAACACAGCTATTAACTTTATACTTTATTGAGAAGACAGAAAAGAATACCAGGGATGAACAGGAATCAAATATCCAATATCTAGGCTGGTCTTTTCCAAAGAAAATCAAAGTAGCAATTAAGAATGAATGTGATTTAATAATCCAAAATATAAATATGTGAATCTTTCAACTCTAAAATTAGCTTTATTAGGCCATATAAACTTATTAAAATATACAATTTCATATATAGTTCCCCAATCAGTATATTCTCTTACCTAATATTATACTTTTTGAGGATATTAAATTGGTGGGGTCAAAATTTTTCACAACAAAGAGGTTCTGACATTCTTTGATGTATCATAACATCAGAGAAAGCAGAGTAAGGTTATCAGCCACCAGATCCAATATACGATTTACTAGTACAGATTTATGAAAGTATTCATAGTTTAACATGTTTTTATTAGTAAACTTATACGAAAATACCATTTTGAGGAATCTGTCATTCTTCTGTCACAGCCTGCCAATGACACTGTGTTACTTGGGTACAGCCCCTCTGATCGTAGCTTTGACCTCCTCATTTGGACTTCCCTTCAGTTTAACCACCTGTCCCAGATACTTGAAGCTGTTAACCTGTTCCACTATTTTCCCTTCTATCCTGTTTTTCAGTTTCTTCTTATTTCTCACATTTGGTGCCATGCAACTGTCTTGTCTGTACTCTGTTTCATGCCATGTTCCTTCAGTGTTGCATTCCATTCCCCTGTTCTTTTTCAGAATCTGCTTACAGTTCCACATTGTCTGCATACAGCAGCTTTCTTGATCTGCCCCTCTGACCTGTTTGTTAAAGTAGTCCATCACCAGTATGAATAGCTTTAAGCTAAAAGATAAACCCTGATACGCAGTCACTCCCACTGGGAACCCCTCTATGAGTCTTAACACTGTTTGTACTTGTCTCACTGGGTCTTTGTACATAGTCTGCACTAATTCTACCAATGTTTCCAGGGCTTTGAACCATCACAGGTCTGCCCAAATCAGATTTCATGGGACTTTGTTGAATGCTTTCTTCAAGCCTAGGAATATGCTCATTTGGACTACTTTCTCATCAATAGCTTCTTCTCCACTATCTGCCTCACTGCAAACATTGTATCAGTTGTGCTTCAAACTGATGTGAATCAGATCTGCTCATCTCTCATCTTATTTTCTACAACTCTGAATATTCATTTCTCATTCATTCTCGTCAGCATTTTCGTACAATGTGACAGATGTTTAATAGCTCTATACTGCTCACAGTTGTGAGTGCCCCTTTTGGTCTTATTCACTGGCAGTAGAATGCTTACTCTCCAGTCATCTAGGATATGTCTTTCTCATCGCACTGCCATGAGTGGCCTCAGATGCTTTTTCTGCCCTAATTCTCCCACAATCTGATCATCTCTGCCTTGACCTTATTTGAGCCTTCTGCCCTTCTGCTTCCCTGACTTCATTGTCCTTAGTGCTGTCCTTGCTTCTTCTGGGGTGGTCTGTTCTTCCTCTTTTACCATGGGCTCTGTATGGGGTAATAGAGCTTCTGTGAGATTTTCTTCATTTAGAAGCTGCTGGAAGTACTCTTTTCATATGCCTTCCTACATTCGTGCATTGCACTACCAGCCTTACTTATTTGTCTTATTTCTATGAGTGACTTGGCTGCACGTCTATTACATAGTCTTCACACACGCTGGTTTAAAATGCTGCCATTCTTCTTCAACTCCACTTACCTTACGTTTCTCCCAGAAGGCCCTGAGCATTTTCTTGAACTCTAGTATATTTTCTCCAGTCACTTCCGGGTCTTCAGCCTAGTCTCTGGTGACCTTACAGCTTTCTGTGACCACTACTTGTAACTGATTGTGGCCATTGGTGGTTTATGCTGTGGAATGACTTTTTCACTGAGGAATGATTTGCTATCACTGATTCTTCCATAGCGCCCTTTCTTTACTTGAAGAAAGTCCACCTGAGTTGTTTTTTTTATTATATTGTAATTATTAACTAATTGCCTTGCTTAAACAATGCAGTGTTTTGGCTTTTGCAAATTAATTATTTCAACAGAGATTGTTGCAGGTACTAATTGTTCCACAGGAAATTAAATTAATATATGAGTGGCATTCTGTCCAGGGAAGTTCTTATGTTATGACCTTTGCTTGCTGATCAAGGTTGGATAAAAATGGCTGGATGGCTTGATGGATGACTAGACAAGTATGTATAAATATTAGTTTGGTTTTGTCTATAACTGCACAGAAGCCTGTTGTACAAAATAATATTTATATATCACACATCAGTCCTTTATATACTTGATATATAGTGCCACCTGAATTAAATATTTCACACACACACCCACATATATCACATATATATATATATATATATATATATATATATATATATATATATATATATGGTTTACTATGGGAAGGTCGATTCGGACTCAGTCAAATGATGGAATCACCGACCCAGTTCTGCAAAAGTGAAAAAGTTGAATTCTGACATAGTCAAAATACATCTTGACTTCAACCTCAGAACAGGCTTTAACATGGGTCAAGATGGGGGTGATATTTGTACTTTGACAATGTCAGGTTCGACATTGTTGCCATTCGGCCTCCGGACTTCAGCTACAGTGGATTCGACTGAGTCCGCTTCAACTTTCTCATAGTAAACCATATATATATATATATATATATATATATATATATATATATATATATATATATATATATATATATACATTTTTACATTTGTTGTTTTGTACTGGATTTTTCTTAGAAGTTTTTATTTTCACGCACACTCCAATGAAAGTTGCCTAGTGGATTGTGTTGATAGGCAGAGGCAGTGTGGTCAGGCAAAATAAACACTAAATGGAGTATCTGAGTTAGAGAACAGATTTAAGTTATGGCAAACACTTAAAAGCTAGGAGTTAAAATAGCATTCCTTAATTTCAGGTAATCAGGCACAGATGAAATTGGCCTCTTTAAAAGACTGTCAGTCTGTCAGTTTGGTAGTTCAGTGTTCAAGTGTCAAAAGGCATTTGGAGGGTTTTCCCTATAAAGCAAGATGTACCAAGGCTAGAACAATCAGCTCTGAGAAATTGGGTCTTTACTGGGAG